>NW_028327173.1:98470002-98773073 GCF_987537825.1 Furipterus horrens
TTCTCCCACTGAATATATATATATATATATATATATATATATATATATATATATATATATATATATATATGTGTATATAATAGATTTTTTAGAAGTTTGGTTTAAACCTAATACTATATGCTTTTCTTCTCTTACTCAATTCTATCATCCTTCCTCCCTTTTTTTAAACTTACAATGTAAATTTTACTTTCTTTTTTTCTTTGCCTTGTCTCTATTCCCTACTCTTATTATTCCTCCTCCCTCTCCAATTGCAAAATCACTTTTCCCTGTTAGTCATCTCATATTTATTTTTCCATTCTTATAATAGTCTTAATCTCTTTACACCTTTATTAATATTGGCTTACTTGCAACTGATAGGGTGGTAGTGGGTAGGGGTTATTTTTGTGGGTGTGAGTCTGTTTCCTGGGCTGTTTGATTTTGTTCTGGCAGCATGTGTACAACAGTATACTAGACATGGTGGGCAGAGTGAATCTCAGTCAGCCAGCTGAAGTGAAGGACCCACCAAAGGAAAATCCAACAACCAAAACAAATTACAACCAGAGAGCCCACATAAATGGCATAAAGGTCCACCCATGAGCACCAAACTCAAGAACTCAAAGGAACTATACCAGTGAGTCCCACAGGACTCTAACAAAAGGTCACACAACAAAGACAGTGAGACAAAGCATACCAATCTAATACACAGAAACAAACAAGAGTCACCAAATATGGGGAGACAAAGAAACAACCACCACTTGAAAGGAAAGGATAAATCCCAGACAGACTGCTAAATGAAGTTGAGGTAAGCAAACTATCAGAAACTGAGTTCAAAATAATGGTTATAAGAAAGCTCAATAGCTCAGTGAGAAGTACAAAGAACTCCAGGGAAACTACAAGGAACTTATTGCAAACTGCACCAGCATGAAAAAGAACACAGAAAATATCAATAAGAGACAGAAGGAAATGAATAATACAATTGCCAAACTAAAGAACACAGTAGAAGGAACTAAAAGCAGGCTAAATGAAGCAGAGGATTAAATCAGTGAGCTGGAGTACAAAGTAGAAAAAGATGTCCAGACAGAGCCCCGAAATGAAAAAATGCTCAAAAGAACAGAGAGTTGTTAAGGGATATGTGGGTCAACATGAAACATAATAATATCCATAATAGGAATATCAGAAGGAGAAGAGGAGCAAGGGATAGAAAACCTGTTTGAAAAAGTAATCACAGAAAACTTTCTTAACTTGATAAGAGAAAAAGGCACACAAGTCCAGGAAACACAGAGGGTCCCAATGAAGGTGAATCCAAAGAGGCCCACTCCAAGGCACATTATAATTAAAGTGACAAAATTCAAAGACAAAGAGAAAATCATAAAGGCAGCAGGAGAGAAATTGCTAATAAGACTATCAGTGGATTTCTCAGCAGAAATACTACAAGCCAGAAGGGAATGGCAAAATATAGTTCAAGCAATGAAAAACAAAGGCCTGCAACCAAGACTACTCTACCCAGCAAGGCTCTCATTCTAAGTGGAAGGTGAAATAAGGAGTTTCCCAGACAAAAGAAAACTAAAAGAATACATCTCCATCAAACCAGCACTGCAAGACATGGTGAAGGAACTGCTTTAAGAAAATGAAGAAAGGGGGTGGGATACAGATACAAAGAGAAAAAATGGCATTGAATAGGTACCTACAAATAATAACCTTATGTAAATGAATTAAATGCTCCAAAAAAAAAAAAAAAAAAAGACATAGGGTAGCTGCATGAATACAAAAACATGACCTGCATATATGTTGACTACAAGAAACCCACCTCAGAATGAAAGATCTACACGGACTGAAAGTGGAGGGATTTAAGAAAATGTTCCAAGCAAAAGGACATGAAAAAAAAGCAGGATAGCAATAATACTTATATCAGACAAAATAGACTTCAAAACAAATGCTATAAAAAGTGACAGCGAAGGATACATCATAATACTTAAGGTAAAAATTTATCAAGGAGATATAAATATTATATGCACCAAACATAGCAGCACTCAAATATATAAGGAAAAATTTTGAGGACTTCAAGAAAGATATAGACAGCGACACACTTATTGTAGTGGATTTCAACACCCTATGTCAACAATGGATAGATATTCCAAACAAAGAATCAAGAGGGATGTCATGGAACTGAATTACCCTCTAGGTCAAATGGATTTAATTGATATATACAGAAGCTTTCACCCCAGAGAAGCAAAATACACATTATTTCAAATACACATGGAAGATGCTCAAAAATGGGCCACATGGTAAGACACAAAACAAGCCTCAACAAATTTAAGAAAATTGAAATTATATCAAGCATTCTCTCAGATAATAATGGCTTGAAACAAGAAACTAACCTCAAGGAAATAAACCAAAAACATCCAGACTCAAGGAGATGAATAACATGCTCTTAAACAATGAAAGGTTAATAATAAGATCAAAGAAGAATTCAAAGAGTTTCTGGAAACAAATTAAAATGAACACACAATAGCCCAAAATCTATGAGACACAGCAAAGGCAGTCCTGAGAGGAAAGTTCATAGCAATACAGACCTATCTAAAAAAAATCAGAAACCTCAAAGAAAGAACCTAACACTACATCAACAAGAATTCAAGGAACAACAACAAACAAAGCACAGAGTGAGTACAAGGAAGAAAATAATCAAGATCAGAGCAGAATTAAATGACATAGGAATTAAAAGAAGAATTCAAAGAATCAACAAATCCAGGAGCTGGTTCTTTGAGAGATAAACACAATTAGCAAAGCTTTAATCAGGTTCATCAAGCAAAAAAGAGAGGGACTTTAGGCCAAGATGGAGGCCTAGACAGAAACATTGCATCTCCCTCCACAACTAAGAAGGAATACAACTACCTCAAAACTAGAGACAACCAGAAGTTCCAGAAAATCAAGCTGCATGGAAGTCAACAAACAAACATATAAAGAACAAATACTCATCCAGACAGGTAAGAGGGGCAGAGAGGATGTAGTGTGGTGGCGGCAGCAGTGGCAATAGCAGCGGCAGCAGCAGGTCAGCATAAAGTGCAGTCAAATATTTTAAAAAGTTGAGAGGGACTCCTGGGGAGCACTCCCAGCACCATACCAGACCTCACAGCTCATGGTTTCAGCACAGGAGACAATAAAGCCTCATTAGTTCTGATTGTGCAAACCAGTGGGGGTTGAAGTGGAGGCAGAAACTCTGGTCTTTCAGCAAAGTCCACTTGTTTAAATGGCCCCCACAGTCTTAGAACATTCACAGACCCACCCACTCTGGGAACAACAGCCAGAGCAACAGCTACAGAGGTGCCAGGCCCATACAGAAGTGGGAGAAATGCCTGGAAAGGGGTGAGTGCTGAGCAAGTACCATGTTCCCTCTGAGACTCCTTCCCCACACACAGCACCACAACATGGTGAAACAGGTCACCCTGTACTGACAAGTACTGCCCCTTACAACTTAACATGTGCAACAGCCCTACCTAAGACACAGAGGCAAACAAACATAGAAGCCTGTCAAGATGAGGAGACAAAGAAGTGTGACCCAAAAGGGGGAACAGATCAAAGTTCCAGTGGGAAAACTAAGCAATGAGGAGATAGCCAACCTAACAGAAGCAGAGTTCAAAACATTGGTGATAAAGTTGCTCACAGACTTGGCAGATATGCTTAAGTATGGCAAACGCATAAGAGAAGAAGTGAAGGCTATGCTAAATGAAACAAAGAAAACTCCACACAAAACCAATGGTGAAGAGAAGAAAACCAGGGCTCAAATCAATGATTTGGGATATAAGGAAGAAAAAAACAGTCAACCAGTACAAAATAAAGAAACAATAATTGAAAGAAATGAGCAAAGGCTTTGGAACCTCTGGGACAACTTTAAACGTACCAACATCTGAATAATAGGGGTGCCAGCAGGAGATGAGGAAGAGCAATAAGTTGAAAGTTTGTGTGAAAACATAATGGAGTAAAACTTCCCAAATTTGTCAAAGGAAATAGACATACAACTTCAGGAAGCACAGAGAGTCCCAAACAAGCTAGACCCAAAGATGACCACACCAAGACACATCATCATTAAATTGCCAAACGTGAAAGATAAAGAGAGAATCTCAAAAGCAGCAAGAGAAAAGCAGAGAGTTACCTACAAAGGAATTCCCATAAGACTGTCAGCTGATTTCTCAAAAGAAACTTTGCAGGCTAGAAGGGACTGGTAAGAAGTATTCAATGTGATGAAAAGCAAAGGCTTACAGCCAAGACTACTCTATCCAGCGAAACTATCATCTAGAATGGAAGGGCAGATAAAGTGCTTCCCAGACAAGGTAAAGCTAAAGCACTTTATCATTACCAAGCCATTATTACATGGACTGTTAAAGGAACTTATTTAAGAAAATGAAGATCAACACTATGAACATTAAAATAATAAACTCACAGCTGTCAACTGAATCTAAAAAATAAAAAAAAAAATTAAGCAAACAACCAAAACAGGGACAGAATCATAGGTGTGGGGATCGTTTGCAGTGTTATCAGCTGGTAGGGTGAAGGGGGAGAAATGAGGAAATGGTGCATGGATTAAAAAGCATAATTGGTTTGTACAAAATAGACAGGAGGAAATTAAGAATAATATAGGAAAGGGTGAAACTGAAGAACTTGAATGCACAACCCACGGACATGAACTAAGAGAGGGGGATTTCTGGAGGGAAGGTGGTGCTGGGAAGAGGGGAGCAAAAGGAAAAGAAATTGGGACATACTGTAACAACATAATCAATAAAATATACTTAAAAAAATGCTAGGAAAGAAAACAAAGAACAATAGAAAGTACCACATAGAATTAAGAAGAGAAGAGTCCCCAATGTTGTTAAATGTTAAATTACCTTTAAATACTAAAGCTGAAATATTTGTGAAATTTCCTGAGTTTCCAGTTTCTCTTCATTTTGAATATCCTTATTATGTATTTAGTCAACATGTAGGAAAAATATACCAGTCTCTCATAACATTTATTAAAATGACCTTCTTGATGTAACAATAGTATTGTGGGTTTTTTTAAGTATGTATCTTTCAGATAAATACTAAAATTTATAGATAAATTACACATCTAGTATTTGCTTTACAATAATCTGGGAGTTGTGAAGGGGAAAGTAGATAGAAATAAAGATGAAATGATATTGGCCATGAGATTACTGAAGCTGGGTATAAGGTATATGGTGTTCATTGTATTATTCTGTCTTCTTTTGAGCATGTTTAGAATTTCCCATAATAAAAAAAGTTAAAGTTGAAAAAAAAAGAAGGGACCCAAATAAATATATTAGAAATAAAAGGGGAGAAATTACAACTGATACTACAGAAATACAAAGGATTGTAAGAAATTACTACAAACAATTATATGACAAGAAACTTGACTACCTGGAGGAAATGGACAAATTTATATAAAAATATAATCTTCCAAAAGTGAATCAAGAAGATGCAGAAAGACTGAATAGTCCAGTAAAAACTAGCAAAATTGAAGCAGTGTCAAAAAAAAATAAAAAACTCTCAGCACACAAAAGCCCAGGACCGAACAGCTTCACAGGTGAATTTTTCCAAACATTCAGGGAAGATCTAACTCCTATCCTCCTCAAGCTATTCAAAAAAATCCAAGAAAGAAGATTCCCAAACTCTTTCTATGAGGCCAGTATTATCCTAATTCCAAAACCAGGTAAAGATACAACAAAGAAAGAAAAATACAAGTCAACAATATCATTAATAAACTCAGTTGCTAAAATCCTCAACAAAATATTGGCAAACCAGATCCAACAATACATTAAAAATATCTTACACCATGATCAAATGGGATTCATCCCAGGGATGCACAGAATATACAACATTTGTAAATCAATAAATGTAATACATCGCATAAGAAAAATGAAAGACAAAAATCACATGATTATCTGAATAAATGTGGAAAACGCATTTTATAAAGTACAGCACTTATTTATGATTAAACACACTCAGCAAAATAGGAATCTAGGGAGCATGCCGCAACATAATAATGGCCATATATGAGAAACCTACAGTCAACATCATACTCAATGAGAAAAAACTAAAAGCTTCCCCCCTAAGATCAGGCATGAGACAAGGGTGTACACTTTCGCCACTTAAATTTAACATCCTTTTGGAAGTTCTAGCCATAGTGATCAGATAAGAAAAAGAAATAAACAGCATCCAAATTGGAAAGGAGGAAGTAAAATTATCATTGCTGGCAAATGATATGATAGTATACATAGAAAACTCTATAGGCTATACCAAAAAACTACTTGACCTAATATATAAATTTGGCAAAATAGCAGGATACAAAGTCAATATTAAGAAATAATTTTTGTAATACCAACAATGAAATATCAGAAATAGAAACTAGGAAAAAAAAAATCCCAGTTACTATAGCAACAAGAAAAATAAAATATCTAGGAATAAACTTAACCAAGGAGGTAAAAGATCTGTACTTGGAAAAGTATAGAACACTGAAGAAAAAAATTAAGGAAGATAAAAATAAATGGAAGTATATACCATGCTCATAGACTGAAAGAATCAACATCATTAAAATATCCATACTACCCAGAGTAATCTATAGATTCAATGTAATCCCTATTAAAATACCAATGACATATTTCACAGATATAGAACAATTACTTCAAAAATTTATATGGAACAACAAATGACCCTGAATAACCTCAGCAACTCTGAGAAAGAAGAAAAATGTAGGGTAGATCACAATACTTGATATCAAATTATATTACAAGGCCACTGTTATCAAACAGACTGGTACTGGAATAAGAACAGACACATAGACCAATGAAACAGAACAGAAATCCCAAAATAAGGGGCAAGAACACAAAATGGAGTAAAAATAGCCTCTCCAGTAAATGGTGTTGGGAGATCTGGACAGGTGCATGAAAAAAAAAAAAAAAAGAAGAAGAAGAAGAAGAAAAAGAAACTAGACCACCAACTTACACCATACACCAGAATAAACTCAATATGGATTAAAGACACAATTATAAGCTGTGACACTATGAAAGTGTCACATGAAAATACAGGCAGTAAAATTTCATATATCCCATGCAGCAATATTTTTGCTGATATATCTCCTAGAGCAGAGAATATAAAAAAAAGAATAAACAAATGGGACTACATCAAATTAAAAAGCTTCTGCAAAGCTAAAAACATTGGCAAAATAAAAAGGGAACCAACCATATGGGAAAACATATTTGCCAATGATACCTCAGACAAGAGTTTGGTCTCCAAAATATATAAAGAACTACACAACTCAACATCAGGAAGACAAACAAACCAATTAAAAGTGGACAAAGGTCCTGAACAGACTTCTCCAAAGAGTACATACAGAGGGTCCATAGACATATGAAAAGATGCTCAACATCACTAACCATCAGAGACATGCAAATTTAAACCACAGTGAGATACCACCTCACACTGGTCAGAATGGCCATCATCAACAAATCAACAAACAACAAGTTCTGGCAATGATATAGAGAAAAGCGAACTCTAGTGCACTCTTGGTGGGAATAGAGACTGGTGTAAAATAGAAACACAAGCATGTAAAATATCGAAGATACTTTGGGAAACATTCTGGCATTTCTTCAAGAAGTAATATAGAGTTACATCATAAGTCCACTCTTAGGTATACAAGGTCTGTCTGTTAAAAGTCCAGCCATCATTAATATAAAGAGAATGGTTTGAGCAACATAGACGTAACCTGTCAGCCAAGGAGTGCGGACTGGAATGTGCATAAGTAAACAATGACAGCTTCACTGTACTAACAGTGGGGGCAGTAGAGGCCTTGAGTGAGCATGTGTACTGTGTGGCTGTGGCATTCAAAATGACTGACTAGAGCAATGAATCTACATCAAATTTTGCTTTAAGCTAGAACATTCCTACATGGAAAATTTTTGGATGACTCGGAATGCCACAGCTAGAACAACTGGTGATTGGCAACTTCATCAAGACAATGAACCCACTCATGCATCATGTTTTGTGTAGAGTATTTTGGCAAAACATCAAATCACCCAGATGACTCTGCTCCCTTATAGCCCAGATTTGGTACACTGTGACTTCTGGCTTTTCCCAAAACTAAAGTCACCTTTGAAAGGGAAGAGATTTCAGAACCTCAGTGAAGTTCAGGAAAATATGATGGGAAGCTTATTGTGATTGGGAGAATTGTGTGAGGTCCCAAGGTGCCTACTTTAAAGGGGACTGAGGCATCATTGTCTTATGTACAATGTTTCTTGTATCCTGTATCTTCTTCAATAAATGTCTCTATTTTTCATATTACATGGCTAAATACCCTCTGGATAGACCTCAAATACCCAAGAGAAGCAAAAACATATGTCTATACAAAAACTTGTATGTGAATTTTTATGTAATAGCATTTTTTATAATAGACAAAAGGTGAAAACCACCTAAAATATTCATTAACTGATGTATGGATAAACAAATGTGGTATATCTGTAATAATAAACCATTATCTAGACATAAGAAGGAATGAAGTGCTGATACATTCTATAACAAATAAACCTCAGAATCACTATGCTAAATGAAAGAAGCCAGTCATAAAAGACCACTTATTATATAGTTCATTCATATGAATATCCAGAAAGAAAGTTTATAGACTCAAAAATCTACAGAGGCAAAAACATTGTTTAAGGCTTCAGAGGAAAATGGGGTGGGGATATAAAGGAATATAGATAGCTAACACATATGGTTTTATTTATTTTTTGATGTATTGAAAATATTCAAAATTGTGTTGATGTTTGCACATATCTGTGCATATCTAAAACCCATTGAATTGTGCACTCAAAATGAGTGAACTATATGGTATGTGAATTATCTAAATAAAGCTGTTTATCAACCAAAAAAAAGAATAATTAAGATTTTAGATAGTATATGAGTATATTACTCCTAGAAGCTGGACAGTAGAAGGAAAAAGGGCAATAGGATAGTGTCTTAAAATTAGAGATGGTAAAAAAATTTCTTCTGATAGAAGAAGCTTTAGAATGACTCCAGCCAAAGAAGAAGCAGGAGAAAGAAGTTGAAGATATTAAAGATATCCAAAAGACTGGTGATAAATGATGCCTCAGAGCAGATGGAAAGTTACAAGCTACTCAAAGAGAGTTACAGCTTGAAGGAGAGGGGCCCACGCGGGAGAGCTGCTGCGGAATGGCACACTGGGAGAGAACTCCTAGGCAGGCGGGTGGCGCACGCCCCGGCATTTTGAGCGATCGCACCAGAGCCCTACCGAACAAAGGAATAATTTTGAGGCAAGGAGAGGGACCCACACAGGAAAGCTTCAGCAGATCTGCAGCCTTGGTGGGGACCTCAGGTCAGCAGGTAGCGCGCGCAGGCATATAGACAGGGACACAAGTGGATGCTGTAGCTTGGGAATAGAGACACGACTGGAGGCAGAGCAGAGATTACTGGCAAGTGCATGCTGGCCCAACAGCAGGAAAATATTGCTAGACAAGCCTGAGGAGGGCTGAGGGTGCCACAGGAGGGGACAACTAAATGCAGCTCACAGCAGAGCGGTGGCAGGCCCATAAATAAAAGACTAGCAACCCCAGAATCAAGCTTGATCTTCCCACAGCCAGTCAATCAACCAGAAAAGATTTGAAACCTAGGGAATTTTGACTAAGGGCAGACCCAGGAAGGGGAAAAAAAAAAAAGAGACTGTGCCTAAAAGTTGAATTGAGTAAAAACCCTTTCATCCTTTTATTTCTCACTCTCTCTCTTATCGCCCCTCCCTTTCTTTTTTCTTCTTTCTTTTTCTTTTTCATTTCTCCCCTCCCCTTCCTTCTTTTCTCTCTCTCTTTCATTTCTCTCCTTTATCTTATTTTTTATTAATTTTTTAATTTTAATTTTTTCCCTCTTTACTCCTTCCTCTTCCTTTCTTTTTATTTCATTCACTCCCCCTTATTTTCTTCCTCCCTCTCTGTCTTTCCTCTTTCTTTCCTTCTTTCTTTCTAATTATTTTTAATATATTTTTTAAATTAAAAAAATATTTTCATTATTTCTTCCCCTCCCTTTCCATTTATTTCTTTTTTCTTCCCTTTCATTTCTTTTCTTCCTCTCTCTACTTCCAGTCTCTCTTTCTTTCTTTCTCTTTATTTTATTTTATTTTTTAATTTTATAATGTTTTAATTTTAATTCATTCCCCTCCCTCTTCTCCTTCCCCTTCATCTCTTTTTCTCTATCCCATCTTCCCCTTCTTCACTTCCTCTCCCTTTCCTTTCTCTCTTTCTTTCTTTCTATTTTCTATTCTATATCTCTATTTTTGAAAAACTCTTTCTCTAATCTGTTTCCTACCTTCTATTCCTCATATCCCTCTGCCTTAATTTTTGGTTGTTTGCTCAGATATCTGTTTTGTCTATCCTCCCTTTCACACTAAACATATAGCATATAACTACTATATAAACCTAATACTAGACACTTCCACTTTCTCACTTCATACTGCAGTCCGCTCCTCCTTTTCAAACATACAGTGTAAATGTTACATGCTATCTTGCATAGTGTTGAACTTATTTGTTAATATTATTACTATAACACTTCCCTCTCAAAAAATCACCCTTCTTTCATTTAAAACAACTCCTATCTATTTCTCCTATGAAATAAGAGTCTTAATCTCTCTACAATTATATTAATACTGGCTCATTTGCTGCCGATAGCGGGATTGTGGTTGGGGGATATTTTGGAGGGCGGGGGTTTCTTGCTTGGGTTCTGTAATTATGTTTTAACAGAACCTCCACAAAAGAACTCAAGACAAGGTGGGCAAAATGACTCTCAATCAACTAGCCAGAGGAAAAGACCCACCAAAGAGTAGCTGAAATAGAACCAGACAGCTTAAACAAACAACATAAAGAGCAACAAAAGAGCATCAGGCTCTGAAGATCAAAGAGACTGTACCACTGAATCCCCTAGGTCCCCTATAAAGAATCTCATATCACGAAAGTGAGAAATCAAAGCAGACAAATCTAATAAACATAAACAAACAAGAAGAATTCAACATGGAGAGATGCAGAAACAACCTTTCAATGAAAAAAAAAAGAGAAATCCCCAGAAAAAGAGATAGATGGAATAGACATAAGAAAACTAACAGACAGGGAATTCAAAAAATGGTTATTATGAAACTTAATGACCTTGACAATCTCAAAGAAAACTACGACAAACTACAGGGAAATTACCAAGAACCCCAAGGAAACTACAAAGAATTGCAAGAAAGCTACAAGGAACTTATGGAGAACTGTTCGGCAGCCGTCCGTCTCGAGAGACGATGGTGTAGCTTCTTAAGAGTCTATCTGCACCGCCGAGAATGGCTGTGCAGTCCGACTCGGGAGTGACACGGTATCTGTCTCCTCCCGTGTTGAATCGACATCTTGCGATGACGCTGGAGTGTCCTCTCCATTGAAGCTGAAGCTACAGAGCCTGGGCAGGGTGATATGGAGGGTCTGCTGTTGCCCATGCAGCAGACCCGCCCCTCTCTTCGCAGCTGAAGGGTCCAAGGGAAAGACGGAGTCAATACAGCTTGGCTTCAGGTGCGCCGCAGGAGTTGCCGGTGTTGACTACAACGTCGAACCGCCTTAGGAACTCCGGCTCTGGATTTTCTGTCGGGGTTTACTCCCTTAGCCTTTCCCCTGAAGAGGTATGCCGCAAGGCAGCGGAGGTTTTTTGGAGTCAGAGTTTTCCTTCTCTGAAGAACTATAGCATAATAAAGGACATAGAAACTATTAATAAGAACCAGGAAGAAATGAAGAATACAATCTCTGAATTGAATAACACAATAGAATCAATCAAAAGCAGGCTAAATGAAGCGGAAGATCAGATCAGTGAATTAGAGGACAATGTAGAAAAAAATTCCCAGACAATACAACAAAACCAAAAAAGATTAAAAAAATGAAGAGAATTTAAGAGAACTGCAGGGGAACATGAGACAAAACAACATTAGAATCATAGAGATACAAGAAGGATAAGAGGAGGAAAAAGGGATAGAAAACCTGATTGTAAAAGTAATGACAGAAAATTTTCCTACCTTGATGAGAGGAAAAGTCATGCAAATCCAGGAAGCACAGAGGGTCCCAAGGAAGAAGAACCCAAATAAGCCCACCCCAAGACACATCATAATTAAAATGGCGACATTCAAAGACAAAGTGAAAATCCTAAAAGCAGCAAGAGAAAAACAGGAAATAACATACAAGGGAGTTCTGATAAGGCTATTGACCAATTTCTCAAAAGAAGCACTAAACTCAGAAGGGAGTGGCAAAAAATATTTCAAATAATAAAAAACAAAGCCCTACAACCAAGAATACTCTACCCAGCAAGGCTCTCACTCAAAGTGGAAGATGAAATAAGAAGTTTCTCAGACAAAAGAAGACTAAAAGAATACATCTCCAGCAAACCAGCATTACCAGAGATGCTAAACGGAATGATTTAAGAAGAAAAAGAAAAAGGAAAAAAAGGAAAGGAGAGGAACACAAGTACAAAGAGAAATGAATAAATAACTATCTATAATAACCTTAAATGTAAATGGATTAGGTGCTCCAATTAAAAGACATAGGGTAGCAAAATGGATACGGAAACAGGACCCACATATTTGCTGTCTACAAGAGAAACACTTCAAAACAAGAAATTTACACAGACTGAAAGTGAAGAGATGGAAAAAAGTATATCAAGCAAATGGGCATTAAAAAAAAAAACAGCTGGGGTAGCAATACTTATAGCAGACAAAACAGATTTCACAGCAAAGGCCATAAAAAGAGACAAAGAAGGACATTTCATAATACTTAAAGGAAAAACCCATTAACAAGTTATAACCCTTATAAATATATATGCACCCAATATAGGAGCACCCAAATATGTAAGGACAGTTTTGAAAAACTTAAGGAAGAATATAGACAAAAACACATTCATAGTAGGGGATTTTAACACACCATTGTCAACAATGGACAGATCTTCAAAACAAAGAAATAACAAATATATTGAGGTATTGAACAACACTCTAGACCAAATGGACTTAGTTGATATATATAGAACGTTTCACCCTAAGGAAGCAAAATATACATTTTATTCAAGTGCACATGGAACATTTTCAAAGATAGATCACATGGTAGGGCACAAAACAAGCCTCAATAAATTCAAGAAAATTGAAACAATATCAAGCATCTTCTCAGGTCACAATGGCTTAAAATTGGAAATCAACCTCAAGGAAAAAACTCAAAAACATTCAAACTCATAGAGAATGAATAACGTGCTATTAAATAATGAATGGGTTAACAATGACATCAAGGAAGAAATCAAAAAGTTTCTGGAAACAAATGACAACGAACACACAACAACCCAAAACCTCTGGGATACAGCAAAAGCAGTCCTGAGAGGAAAGTTCATAGCAATACAGGCCAACCTAAAAAGGATAGAAGAATCTCTAATAAAAAATATTGCCCTACCGTTACAAGAACTAGAGGAAGAACAACAAGCAAAGCCCAGAGCAAATAGAAGGAAGGAAATCATCAAGATTGAGAAAGACTCTAGGTCCCTCGGAGTGGATGAAGAAACTACTCAGACACTCTCCATCTGAGGAAGGAAGGGAGGGGGATTTCTGTAGAAGAAAATCACCCCCGTTTCTTTATTAGGTAGGCTTTTTATTCACTTTCCACATGTGGAAGTAATTAAGGAAAATATGCAGCACTTCCCCAAATGGTAGGGAATGAAAGGGTAATGCGGATCAATACAGGGTTGAAACATCCAGCTATTTTACACAAGGTCAAAAGCACTTCTTCTTACTTAATCATTCTGTTCTTCACATTATACTGACAAGGATTTGAGGCTTTACAGAGAAAAATAGGGCAGGTTCCCTTTTCCTTAAAAGCCACTTTGGATTTCTATTCTATCTTTAAAATCTCCTGGAGGGTGGGATTCAGGTAGGCCTGGAAGACAACCTGCCAGCTAAGGGCCCAGCTGAGGGCAGCTCCGCACAGTGGTCAGAGCCTCTTAACCAAGCCTGTCTGCTTTCCACATCTCCCCATGTCTGTCCGTCCCCCACACAAGATTAGAGCAGAATTAAATGACATAGAAATTAAACAAACAATTCAAAAGATCAACAAAAGTAGGAGCTGGTTCTTCGAAAAGATAAACAAAATTGACAAGCCTTTAGCCAGGTTCATCAAGAAAAAAGGAGAGAGGACCCAAATAAATAAAATCAGAAATGAAAGAGGAGAAATCACAACCAATACCACAGAAATATAAACGATTGTAAGAAACTATTATGAACAACTGTACCACAAGAAATATGACAACCTAGATGAAATGGACAAATTTCTGGAAACATATAATCTACCAAAACTGCATCAAGAAGAAGCAGAAAGCCTGAATAGATCAATAACAACCAGCAAAATTGAAACAGTAACCAAAAAATTCCCAGCACACTAAAGCCCAGGACTGAATGGCTTCACAGATGAATTTTATAAAACATTTAGGAAAGAAATAACTCATATCCAACTCAGACCATTCCAAAAAAATTCAAGAATAGGGAAGACTCCCAAACTCATTCTATGAAGCCAGATTACCCTCATTCAAAAACCAGGTCAAGACATAACAAAGAAAGACTACTACCGTCCAATATCGCTGATGAACATAGATAATAAAATCCTCAAAAACACATTAAAAGGATTATATATCACAATCAAGTGGGATTCATCCCAGCGATGCAAACATGGTTTAATATTCTCAAATCAATAAAAGTAATACAACACATAAACAAAATGAAAGACAAAAACCACATGATAATATCAATAGATGCAGAAAAAGCTTTTGATAAAGTACAATTCCCATTTATGATAAAAACACTCAGCAAAATGGGAATAGAGGAAGCATACCTCAGCATAATAAAGGCCTTATATGAGAATCCTGAAGCCAACATCATACTCAATGGGCAAAAACTGAAAGCATTCTTCCTGAGGTCAGGAACAAGAAAAGGATGTCCACTATCTCCACTCCTATTCAACATAGTCTTAGAAGTTCTATCCACAGCAATCAGACAAGAAAGAGAAATAAAAGGCATCCAAATTGGAAAAGAGGAAGTAAAACTGTCATTATTTGAAGATGACATGATAGTGTACATAGAAAACCCTATAGATTCCACAAAAAAAACTACTCAAACTAAGTGAATTGGGCAAAATAGCAGGGTACAAAGTCAATATTCAGAAATGGAATGCATTTCTGTACACCAACAATAAAACATCAGAGGTAGAAACTAAAAGAAAAATCCCATTTACCATAGCAACAAGAAAAATAAACTACCTAGGAATAAACTTAACCAAGGAGGTAAAAGACCTGTACTCAGAAAACAACATAACACTAAAGAAAGAAATTAAGGAAGACATAAATAAATGGAAACATATACCATGTTCATGTGTGGGAAAAATCAACATTAAAATGTTCATACTACCCAAAGCAATTTATAGATTCGATGCAATCTTTATTAAAATACCAATGACATATTTCTCAGACCTAGAACAAACACTTCAAAAATTTATATGGAACCAAAAAAGAGCCTGAATAGCCACAGCAATCTTGAGGAAGAAGAACTCAGTAGAAGGAATCACAATACCTGATATCAAACTATACTACAAGGCCACGGTAATCAAAACAGTATGGTACTGGCATAAGAACAGACATATAGACGAATGGAACAGGATAGAGAACCCAGAAATAAACTCGGGTCTGTATAGTCAACTAATACTTGACAAAGGGGAAGGAACATCAAATGGAGTGAGAAGAGCCTCTTCAACAAATGGTGTTGGGAGAACTGGATAGGGACATGCAAAAAAATGAAACTATACTGCCAGCTTACACCACACACCTGAATAAATTCAAGGTGGATCAAAGACTTAAATATAAGACATGGCACCATAAAAGTCCTAGAAGAAAATATAGGCAGGATAATTTCAGATATCCCGTGTAGCAATATTTTCACTAATATATCTCCTATGGCAAGGGAAATAAAGGAAGGAATAAACAAATGGGACTACATCAGACTAAAGAGTTTCTGTTCAACAAAAGAAAATATCAGCAAGATCAAAAGGCAGCCAATGATATGGGAAAATATATTTCTCAATGATACCTCAGACAAAGGATTGATCTCCAAAATATATAAAGAACTTATACAACTCAACACCAAGAAGGCAGAAAACCTAATTAAAAAATGGGCAAAGGACCTGAACAAACACTTCTCCAAAGAGGATATACAGAGGGTCCATAAACATATGAAAGAATGCTCAACATCACTAGCCATCAGAGAGATGCAAATAAAAACCACAATGAGATACCACTTCACACCAGTCAGAATGGCCATCATCAACAAATCAACAAACAAGGTGCGCTGGCAAGGATGTGGAGAAACCCTAGTACACTGCAGACTGGTTCAGCCACTATGGAAAACAGTTTGGAATTTCCTCAAAAAACTAAAAATGGAACTGCCTTTCAAACCAACAATTCCATTGCTAGGACTATATCTTAAAAATCCTGAAACACCAATTGAAAGGAATCTATGCACCCCTATGTTCATAGCAGCACAATTTACAATAGCCAAGTTCTGGAAACAACCTAAGTGCCTGTCTGTAAATGAGTGGATCAAAAAACTGTGGTACATTTACAGAATGGAATACTATGTGGCAGAAAGAAAGAAGGAACTCCTACCATTTGCAACAACATGGATGGAACTGGAGAGAATTATGCTTAGTGAAATAAGCCAGGCAATGAAAGAAAAATACCTTATGCTATCAGCTATTACAGGACACTAATGAACAACACAAACAAATGAGCAATATAGAAACAGATGTATGTAAACAAGGAATAAACTAACAATGACAAGCGAGGAGGGGGATAGAGAGAAGGGGGAAAAGGGGGAAGGGTCCAGTCAAAGGACATTTATAAATGACCCATGGACATGGACAACTGGGTGGGGACTGACTGTGGGGGAAAGGGTGGGCGGGGTGCGGGGAAGCAATAGGAAAAAAAAAAGTGGAACAAATGTAAAAGAAAAACAATTTTTCTTTCTTTAGTGGGGAGGAAAAATATATTCAAAATACAAATGCAATTCTAGTGAATATTAGAAGGACAAGGATTTTCCTTCACATTGTATATTTTTCTCCCTACCTGATCCCTCCAGAAATTGGCACCATGAAGAAGTAAGTAATGACATAAGGTTCTTTGCATGAAAATAATAAGACCAGTTGTTAATAGAGGTCTTGTTGACCAAGACTTTGACTGGAATGTCATGCCTAAAGAAGACATGCTTGGGCTCTGGTTGTTACCAAAAGCCCTGAGGAACCCAGAGTGACCTTAGAAGGTAATAAAAGCCCACAAGGAAAAAGGCCTGGTACCTGGGTTGGATGTGCGGTTCATGGCAATCTTTCCAGGGAAGGAGAGAAGGTTGCTTTACTGAAAGATGGCTAGAAGGGACCTTAAAGCACAATGGAAAACCTGAAGGACTTGGAAAAGTCAGGTGTGTACAGGCAAGGTTGAATGGCAGAAATGTGGCTCAGCTTCTGCACCCTGAAGGGCAGACTGAAGGTCACCTCAAATGTTCCTTGTGTAAGTTCCAGCAAAGCAGACTTAAAGATCAGAAGTGATCATTTGCTGCTCTTGTTGAGTTCATGCAAATAAGTAGGATAAATTAAACATGGACCTAATACAGTCTCTTTAATGACAAGGAGGGTAATCTTAGGGAGAAAAATTGTGACCCAAGGAAAATCACAATGCTCAGTGCTAGACTATAAAGTAATACAGCTAACTGTCATTAAAGTTTCTTTTCATTTAAAGTTACCTTTCATTTGTAAGTTAAACTATATCTGTGGCATCATTAAAGATGCTTAATTTACAGGCAAGAAGAATGTCAAATGCCTTGCAACTGGATGTCTTCCCGTTAAGACAGGCTTACAGATTTAGAGAATAGTTTGTGGGTTATGTTACATAAATTAACATGTGTTTTCTGTTTTCAAAGGGAACAAGCCTAGGATCTCACTACCTGAATGATTGTATGTGTAGCCCCCATTTAATCCTGCATCACTGCCTCCTGAGACTCAATGGTTTGGCTGAACCAAGTGGCTGGGTTGGTGAAGAATGGGGTGGTCTGTGGGCTTCACCTTAAAACAGGTTTCTCTTTTCTATCCTAATGGCTTGGACAGAAAGGACCCAGAGGTCTGAGAGGGGGGAAACCTTAAATATTTCCCTCGCCCCAAGCTAAGCATAGTGGACAAAAGTGTTTTGGACAGGTGAGACGTGCCTGGCACACCTTCCTCCAATGAAGCCCTTCTTTTTTCCCTAATGTAGGACATTGAAAAATTAATATGTCCTGGCTGCTGTGGCTCAGTGGATGGAGCGTCGGCCTGCGAGCCAAGTGTCGCTGGTTCGATTCCCAGTCAGGGCACATGACTAGGTTGCACGTCAGATCCCCAGTTGGGGGCACGACTTAGAGGCAACCGCACAGTGATGTTTCTCTCCCTCTCTCTCTCCTTTCCCCTATCTCTAAAAGTAAATAAGTAAACAAGTAAATAAATAATTTTTTAAAAAAAGAAAAATTAATATCTACCTTTTGTCATCTAGTGGTTATGGATTGAATGATGCCTTCTAACCCTGTTTCCAAACCTGTTGCCCCCAGAATACAACAAGGATGCCAGCCTGTTAAACCAAGCACGTTGTTGTCTGGGCATAGCCAAATGACCTGGAGTCTGCAAGAACCTTTCCCATGTTGGAAGGCCACCCTCCCACCCACACCCCCACTCTTATTAGGGATTTCTGGACCCAAGGGCAGGTAGGACAATGACCACGTTCAGCTTGAAGCAGCTAGAAGAGCATGAGACCATCACCCATTGTCCTCCATAAAATTATAAAGGATCAAAAGTCTGAGGGGGGGAAATGTTACTTTTTTCATTTGTATAAAAATTAATCAATTAATGAATTAATTCTAAAATAATAATAATATAAGAAAGGGAGAAACAGGAGAGATTGCATGCATGACCTGTGGGCATGGACTGGGGAAGGGTGTGATTGCTGGCGGAGGGGGGGGGCTACTGTGCAGAGGGAGCAAAGGGGAAAAAATGGAACTGTTGTGACAATATAATCAATAAAATATACCTTAAAGAAAAAGAGAGTTACAGCTCTTCCTTGGACCTTGGTGCAAGGGAAATAAGATATTGTGGTAGAAGCAAAGATGCACTGCCCAGACTTCCCTTCAAGAAAGATTTGCTGCTCAATATAAGAAACAAAGACACAGATGCTTCTCTCTATCAGCTCCTTCAGAGTCTGCCTCAGCTGCAGAGAACCATCTCACTTGATGCCCTGTTCTTCCTGAGACACCCTGTTTGTTGAGAACCCAAACTACCACTGATACCCATACAGGTAATTTTAGAAGAGAATGTGGAGAATTTAAAGTATAACTGAGCCAACTCTGACAAAGTGAATGTAGCAATGTATTAGCAGAAAACTGAGAGGGTGACAGTTGAATTCCATTCATACAACAGTCATTAAACATCACTCTCTTCCAGACAATAAGGTGTGGCCTTTTTGTATTTCACCAAGAAATTTATAATTTCTGTCTGTATATTATTTCCACAGCTTCATGGTACCATTCTGAGGCAAGTAGAAATCTGATACTAAGATACATTATGGCAGTGTTTAACTTTGTACTATAATGATGGTTTGAGTTTATTCCACTCTCTGAAAATTGATACAGTTAATACCCCAGGCAATACTAAAACTGCTGCCTTGGAATATAAACATTCCTAATGTTCAGAAACTCTGCTGCCAAAATATATCTGAAGGACTGAATTGTATTTTTGACCCAGGTGGAAAGAGAATAGAAGCATGAAATCTCGGCTCTAGATTATCTCCATAGGGTAATATACAGCCAATGTAAAATGTAAACAATGCATAAGTATATTAATATCATTTTAAACACTTCCTACATAAGTTGAATATTTTGCTCAAATGATCATCTGGCCTAAGACCCTCTCTTTAAAACAAAATAAAACTATCCATTAAAACATACCCAATTAAATTTAATCTAACAGCTTCACACCACTCCCAAGTTGTATCTTAGTAAGCTTGTGCTACCTGAGAAAGTTAGCCTAAGGCTTTATGGGCACTCACTTAATCATTATTCTTTGCATTAGAACATGTTTTGTGTGCTTAAAAACATCAAAATATTGAATTATGTTAAGTTACTAGGGTAACGGTAGCTTGGGTGGAGCCAGATAAACTCTCACACACAGAGGGAGACCAAGATGTGGAAAGGGCAACAAAAACTGCTCAGATTGCAAGTTAAAAATGCATTGCAGGTACCTGTGCACACAGGCAAAAACCCACAGGCAAGAGGTGATAAAACACTAAGCTGGAGGCTTTTCTACTGGTAAGTCATGTGTTTCTGTCTCCCAACCTATTGGTGGGAGTAAAGAATTTGTGTGTGGTCTAGGACTAGATATGACAGATTTTTGTTTTCAACAGTCTCATGAATTATTTCTTCTATTTACAAATTATTTTTAAAAAACCTTTCCCTTCTGCTTTTCTTTATATTCTCTTTTTAAACAAATAGGCTTTATTTTAAAGCTGTTTTCCGTTCACAGAAAATTGAGCAGAAAATACAGATTTTCCATATATCTCCTGCCTCCACATGCAAATCCACACCGACTATGAACATCCTGCATTAGAGTGATGTATTTGTTGATGAACCTACATTGACACATCATCATTATTCAGAGTCCATAGTTTAGAACTATATTCTCTTTAAAGTTTTTTTGCTAAAATTTAATTCTCTCTCCACACTATCTTAGAAATAACTTTAAAAACAACAACAAGGAAAAAATTGAGCCACTTAAAAGTCCTGCAAACTACAAAATGGGGGGAAAAGAGAGCTCACATTTATTGAACACTACCACACAGCAGGCACTCACCTTTAATGATTTCATTGTATCCTAAAAAACAATAATTTTCTACCATTTGGGTATTTATTTCTACTTTCCAGATGAGAAAACTGAGACAAAAAAAACCATGCCTGAAATAATTTTCAGTAAGATTAAAAATGAACTAGTTGCAGCAAGCACCATTCCCCCATATAAGACAGCTTCTATGCAAGCTAGACTTAACATTAGTTCTTCATAATCACAAAGGACAGAGCATCCACAACTTACCTACAGGAAGATGTTTCTCATAGCTATCTAAATTCTCAAGCAAGTCATTCTCTTTCTTAAAATTGTTTTAATTAATTATAGTTGGTATACAACATTATATTAGTTATATTAGTTTCAGGTATACAATATAGTGATTTGACACTTCTCTACCTTACAATGTGATCACCCCACTAATTTTAGTAATCATCTTTCACCTTGTAAACTTATCACAATATTACTTACTATGTTTCCCATCCTCTTTTTACCTATCCCTCACCCCCTCCCTTCTGGTAACCATCCCTTTAGTCTCTGTTTTAATGAGTCTGTTTTTCTTTTTTGTTTGTTTCACTTATTATACATTCCATATATAAGTGAAACCATATGGTATTTGTCTTTCTCTGTCTGACTTATTTTACTTAACGTAATACCCTGTAGGTCCATCCACAATGCTGCAAATGGCAAGATTTTATTCTTTTTATTGCTGTGCAATATTCCATTATTTATATATACAGACACTTTTCAAATTTGAGATAGGGATTCTGAAGCATTTTGTAGAGTTAGATCCACACATGACTTAAATATATGAAAAACTATGTATCTTTTGTGTAAAAAAAAAATCAGAATAATTTGATCCTTCGCATGAACTAGAGAGGACCATTTTGCTTCTCATGCCAATGGTTGGGTATTCAAAGGTGGTTCTTGACACGAAGAAGGCTTATAGCAGAGGACTATAATGTGCATTTAGGAAGACTTAGACAATGCATAAAGAGGCAGATCACTAAAAGTGGCACATAATAGCAAAGTAATCTTCCTGTTTTGCCCTGGCTGGTTTAGCTCAGTGGATTGAGCGTCGGCCTGCGAGCTAAGTGTCACTGGTTCGATCTTCCAGTCAGGGTACATCAGAGAAGGAAAACTCTGACTCCAAAAAACCTCCGCTGCCTTGCGGCATACCTCTTCAGGGGAAAGGCTAAGGGAGTAAACCCCGACAGAAAATCCGGAGCCGGAGTCCCTAAGGCGGTTTGACGTTGTAGTCAACACCGGCAACTCCTGCGGCGCACCTGAACCCAAGCTGTATCGACTCCGTCTTTCCCTTGGACCCTTCAGCTGCGAAGAGAGGGGGGGTCTGCTGCATGGGCAACAGCAGACCCTCCATATTACCCTGCCCAGGCTCTGTAGCTTCAGCGTCATCGCAAGATGTCGATCCAACACGGGAGGAGACAGATACCATGTCACTCCCGAGTCGGACTGCACAGCCATTCTTGGCGGTGCAGATAGACTCTGAAGAAGCTACACCATCGTCTCTCGAGACGGACGGCTGCCGACGACGACGGGAATCTTCCTGTTATTTTGAAAAATGTACCCTTATTAAAAAACTTTTAAGAAGCAAAGAGAAAATGATTCATTTCTCAATTTGTTATAGTACACATCCAGTAAAAAAACAAGCAAGTTATAAACAAATAAATAAAAGCTAGAAAGAGCTTTAAAAATTTGAAAGGCACTTCTGGAATTAACTTACCAAGTAATTCTATTAATACTTCACCAAGGTAAAAGAAGTCATAGTCTCCTGTAACTGGTCAGACACAGTAGATCTCTTTTAGTCTCTTTCTGCCTGCTTGTAGCCTTCAACTCTCCTGTTTCTTTAGTTTGAATTTATTATAGTGTGTTAAATTTTAAGCAGTTACCATATGAGCCTATGGGCTCAAATCTTCTGAGTACGAACAATTGGGATCTCTGAATCAGATGGACATTTTATTTATGTAACAATGTGTGCTCAGTGTACTGAAGTGGGAATGTAGCATCCTCACACTCTCACTAAAGCTTGGAGGGTCCTTTCATTGCAACTTTCCTGTCACTTGTTTTTCTTCTTCTTCTTTTTCCCTCAATACTAATTTTTTTGTTGTTAAACTCTTAAATGACTAAAGAATTAACAGAAATAAATAATTCCACCATCATGTTCATCATAAATATGATTTTAAAGAAGAACTTAATAAGTGTTATGTGCATTTAAGTACTATTGTGTTTTTCATAAATGTTGAAAACAAACAAGCCAGCTCCTCTTGGCTACTTTCTTTCTTTAATCATAATCAGTGCTGTCTCCCAACTGTGCATTTCTTCAGGGTACCCTATGCTGGCTCTTTACCTAATGGAACAAAATAACTCAAGGAATTTAGATGACCATTCCAAAATGTTACACAACATGGAAGTACTTTGGTTTTCCTGAACTTCCAATACATGGGAAATTTATGCAGATTAAAACTAACTGCATTTGAGCCATACTTCCCTGTCTCAACTTGATAGCTTCCCAGTGCTTGCCTCTCTGTATTAGGTAGAGCTGCCACACCTGATACGTTGTAAGGGGCAGAGCCTTAGGTATTCATCAGTGCTGGGTGACTGGTTTCACCACCTTGTGGTACTGTATGTATGGGAGAGGTCACAGAAGGAACAATGCCTCTTGCTCAGCACTCACCCCTTTTCCAGTCACTTCACACACCATATGTGACTGGTGCCCTTTGTAGCTGTTGTCCTGGTGATGGTTCCCAGAGTGGGTGGGTTTGCATGTGTTCTAGGACTGTGGGGGCCCACTAAAAGGACTCTCCTGTGAGACTTGACAGTTTTTTCTCCCGCCCCACTCCCTGCTGGCTTTCACAGCCAGAAGTAATGAGGTTTTATTTTCCCAGTTCTGAACCATGAACTGTGAAGTCTTGCCTGGGGCTGGGATTGCTCCCCAGGTGTCCCTCCAGCCTTTTATAATGTGTGATTGCTCTATCTGCTGGCCAGCCACAGACACCGCCTTGCCACTGCTACCACCACACTGTGTCCTCTCCTCCCTCAATCCCTGGTTCTGCCCCTCCTATCCATCTAGATGATTATTATTTCTTTATACCTTTGTTCGTTGGACTTCCAACCAGTTTTGTTGGTTTTTTTTTTTTTTTTTTTGGTGGTTCTGCTTGTTTGTTTGTTTGTTTTGTTTTGAAGTAGATGTAATCCTTATGGTTGTGGAAGGGGGAAAAATGTGTCTACCTATGCCTCCATCTTGGCCAGAAGTCCTCTAGATTCAATTGTTGATAGATATGCATTTATTGTCATTTCATTGTTCATGGTTTTGATCTAACTTTTCTTAAGTCTTTTTAACATTTCCTACAATAGTGGTTTAGTGATGATGCACTTCTTTAGTTTTTCTTGTCTGGAAGCTCTCTATCTGCCCTTAAATTCTAAAGGATAATTTTTCTGGGTAAACCAATCTTGGCTGTAGGTCCCTGCTTTTCATGACTTTGAATATTTCTTGCCAATCCCTTTTAGCATGCAAAGTTCCTTTTGAGAAATCAGCTCACAGTCTTAAGGGAACTTCCCTGTAGGTAACTAACTGCTTTTCTCTTGCTACTTTTAACATTCTCTTTTTATCGGTACCCTTTAGCATTTTAATTTTGATGTGTCTTGGAGTGGGCCTCTTTGCATTATTTTGGGGGGACTCTCTGTGCTTCCTGAACTTGCATGTCTATTTCCTTCACTAAATTAGAGGGTTTTTTCATAATTTTTCAAATAGATATTCAATTTCTAGCTCTTTCTTCTGTTCTTTCTGGCACCCTTATGATGCAAATGCTGGATTCCTTGAAGTTGTCCCAGAGACTGCTTATTCGATTCTCTTTTTTTGGATTCTTTTTTCTTCTTGTTGTTCTGATTGGTTGTTTTTTGCTTTCTTATGTTCCAAATCATTTATTTGATTATCAGCTTCATCCACTCTACAGTTATTCCTCTGTAAATTGTTCTTTATTTCAATTAGTGTATCCTTCATTTCTGACTGGATCTTTTTTTATGCTGCTGAGGTCCTCACTATGTGCCTTGAGCTTCCTTATAACCAGTGTTTTGAACCCTACATCTGAATGGTTGCTTATCTCCATTATGTTTCGTTCTTTTTCTGGATTTTTTGTCTGTTCTTTCATTTGGGCCCCTTCTCTTTGTTCTCTGTGTTTGTTTCTATGTATTAGGTAGAGCTGCTATAAATCCCTGTCTTGATAGCATGGCCTAATGTTGTAAGTTTACTATAGGGGACAGTGGCACAACCTCCCCTATTACCCAAACTGGGTAATCAAGGTGTGCCCTTCATGTGAGCTGAGTACACCCACCTCTTGTCATTGAGCCTTATTGTTGTTCACAGGTCAATGGGAGGTATCTACCCATGCCTCTCAGTTGCAGGAACTGGCTGTGACCACTGACCACCAACCTTCACCCTCTGTGGAGGATCAATTCTTTAAGGACCAGAAGGTGGTGCTCTGATGTGGTCTGTAGCTGTCCACTGAATGCACAAGCTTTGGGATTTCCTGGGTGGTGCAGGCCAAGGTCAGCCCCCACCTGTGTTTTGCTCAGGGCCACCCTGCCTGAGCTATAAAGCAATCTGAGATGGCTGCTACTTGCCCTGGACTTGGAGATCCCCAAGCAAAGCAAAGCTGTGAATCTAGCCTGGATGATGCTAGTGCCAGCTCTGAGGCTACTTAGCAAGAGGTACAGGAGCTGCAGGCTTACTGACGCTGGCTGTTGATTGTTTGAGAGGATTTAAGAAGTTGTGAAGTATGAGCCAAGACCAGTCATTCATATGGAAAAGCAGCTTGGGTGGGCCTGTAAGTTGAGTTGAATTGAGGTCTCTGGACATCTTCAGGGCAGGGCAAATAGTGTTAGCCAGTTTGATGGAGTCTCAGTTATGGCAGCCACCTGCTGGCTCTGTGCTCTGTGCAGGAAGGGTTTAGAAAAGCTACAATGGTCTCTGCTGCCTTTCTGGCTGGGAGAAAGCTGTCCCCAGCTCTCACCTTTATGCCAAACATTTCAGTTCCTCCCTGTATGCTTCTGATGCCTTTCAAGCTGTTATGCTTGTACTGGAGCTCAGAGGGAGCAAATCTGAATAAGTCTGTGTGTGGGTTCTTTAAGAGGAACTGCTTGAGACTCCAGAAGTTTCTTCCACTGACTCAATCTCCACTGGTTCTTGTAGCCAGAAGTTACGGGGACTTATCTTGCCAGCGATATAATTACACTTTTATACTTTACCTTTAAAATTGTGGTGACAGAAAATATTTAAAACAACAAGTGTATATTCTTTTTGAACAATTAGAGGAACTTAAAATGCTACTGCCTTTGATTTTACCAACTCAAAAATTTTAAATAAAGTATCTCCTCAGAAAACTGTTATTTAAGCATCTACCCCTTAAAACTTAAAGAGTGAAGTGAGCACAGTTTGACCACATTTTATGTAATTATAAACTCAAGACAGGAATTCTAGGTAGACCTAAAATATTAATTGAATTTTAATGTATAAAGCAACTTAATTAACATTGTGAAGACATATGATAATGTGGTATATACATATTTTTTTATTCAAGCCAAATCTGATATTCCATTCAATAAAATCATTTCAATTTAACTTGCACTATTAAGCTATGAGTCAGTCATTATGTCAGTCTGTGTGAGAAATTCAGAGATTAATAAAATGTAATTCATGCCCTTAGGAAACCTATAATTAATTAGTGAATGACCTATATGAATTCAGCCAATTTTTAAATTAAAATATGAACACTATCTGCTATTGTTTTGCCTCCTCCAAACATTAAATAAAAATTAAAGTACATATGGTGTGAATCTGTGAATCTCTGGAATAGTTTATGATACTAATCAATAGTTTATTAGTTACTTATAATATAATAGATTATGGCATTCTTTAGCAATAATTGAAGAATAGAGAGTTTGCATTATAATCTTTTTAATTTATATAAATAGGAAAACAAAAACAATAAAATTTAAGACATTGAATTTGTTTTCATAACTACTTCTTGGAGTTTAGTGTTTTATCTATTCCCAAGTATGACAGGTTTGGGGACTGAAACATTCAGGAACAATTGTTTTATTTATTCTACAAAAATGTCCTATGGCTGTCTTCAGCTCCTTTCCTGCTTTAGTTGTCTTGTCTTTCCTCAATACTCTGACTCCAGGCTACCCTCAGATCTGGGGAAGACCTCCTTAGATAGAATCACTCACCCTTCCCTTGTTAAGAAGTAACACAAATTCTACCTTTACACTGAAGTCTGGTGAGAGTGGGAGCAGTTTTCTGTCTAAAATGTTCTGCAGTCTTTGTTCAACATCCCACAATATATATTTACCCTTTTTCCTTATATATGACTTTTATATGTTTCACTTTATTTAATATTGTTTTTGTAAAAGTAAATAATCACTTTGTGTTATAAAGTAAATAAAGAGAGGGAAATACCACAAACTCTACAGTTACAGCAGGCTTATTGAAGAAACCAGTCTGTTTCCGAGTGTATCATGGCATGAGCATGGGTGATCTGAAACTATTCATTCACAGAAAAACAATTATACTTCACTAGGAAAATTGTGGGTAGCAATTTTTAAGGGAGAAAATACTTTTAAAAATAAGCATATTGCATGAAGGATACATGGGTGACTATTCTAACAAAAGATTTTAAGTTTGCATTGATTTTTACCATAGTTCTGAAGCAGAATGAAGATGTTCTAGATAATATAAATTAGAATTGAGTTCCACAGACTGGGGTAATTAGGGTTTTCCCCAAATATTCAAGAGTGTGAATATCCCTAATTTTATGTGATTTACCTCTCTCTTAAGCATACCAAAATACTAATCAGCCAACTTTAAATGCCCAAATTTCTTTTTAAGCATGATGAAGCAGCATGTAAATTTAGGGTTTAGAGTCAGGCACACTGCCTGGAACTCAGACCCACCAATACCATCTCTAAACAATGAAGCTGGGGACAAATGTCTTCATCTTAATCAGCTTCATATTTTACATGTGGCAGATGCTATGTTAGTCCAGACACCCTAAAGTAAAGAGCACAGGCTCAATTTCTGTCATGAAAGAGTTTACAGTATAGTAGGCAAGATGGTAATGAAACCAGTCATTTCAAAGGTAGTGGTTGTTACAAAGTAAGTGCAGTATAATAGATATCAGAGGTTTTTATGTAGATTGGCCAAAGACAGTAGTTCTCAAATGTATTAGAATCATCTAAGAAGTGATTCTTCAATTTAAAATGAGATTATTGGGATGGACCTAATCCAATATGACTGTCATCCTCATATGATTAAGAACATTAATATGCCCAAAGAAAAATCCTAGCCACAGCAATCAGACAAGACAAAGAAATAAAAGGCATCCAAATTGGGAAAGAAGAAGTAAAACTATCACTATTTGCAGATGACATGATAGTATACCTAGAAAACCCTATAAACTCCACTAAGAGACTACTTGATATAATAAGTGAATTTGGCAAAATAGCAGTGTACAAAATAAATATACAGAAATCTAAAGCATTTCTGTACACCAACAATAAAATATCAGAGATAGAAGCAAAAAAGAAAATACCATTTACTATAGCAACAAGAAAAATAAAGTACCTAGGAATAAACTTAACCAAAGAGATGAAAGACCTGTATACTGAAAATTATGCAACATTGAAGAAAGAAATTAAGGAAGATACAAATAAATGGAGGCAAATACCATGTTCTTGGATGGGAAGAATCAACATCATCTAAATGGTCATTCTACCCTAAGCAATTTACAGATTCAATGCAATCCCTATTAAAATACCAATGACATATTTCAGTGACCTAGAACAAATCCTCCAAAAATTCATATGGAACCAAAAAAGACCCCGAATAGCAAAAGCAATCTTGAAACAGAAGAACACAGCAGGAGGAATCACGATACCAGACATCAAACAATACTACAAAGTCACTGTGATCAAAACAGTCTGGTACTGGCATAAAAACAGACATATAGATCAGTGGAACAGAATTGAAAGCCCAGAAATAAACCCAGGCCTCTGTGGTCAACTAATCTTTGATAAAGGAGGAAGGACATAAAATAGAGTGAGAAGAGCCTCTTTAACAAATGGTGCTGGGAGAACTGGACAGGGACGTGCAAAAAAATGAAACTAGACCACCAACTTACACCACACACGAGAATAAACTCAAGATGGATTAAAGACTTAAATGTAAGCCGTGATACCATAAAAGTCCTAGAGGAAAACATAGGCACGAAAATTTCAGATATCACACGTAACAATATCTTCATGGATACATCTTCTAAGACAAGAGAAATAAAGGAAACAATAAACAAATGGGACTACATCAAACTAAAAAGTTTCTGCTCATCAAAAGAAAACATCAGCAAGATGAAAAGGAAACCAGCCATATGGGAAAACATATTTGCCAATGATATCACAGACAGGGGACTGATCTCCAAAATATATAAAGAGCTTATACGACTCAACATCAAGAAAACAAACAACCCAATTAAAAAATGGGCAAAGGATCTGAAAAACTACTTCTCCGAAGAGGACATACAGAAGGTCCATAGGCACATGAAAAAATGCTCAACATCATTGGCCATCAGAGAGCTGCAAGGAAAAACCACAATGAGATACCACCTTACACCTGTCAGAATGGCCATCATCAACAAATCAACAAACAACTTGTGCAGGCGAGGATGTGGAGAAACGGTAACCCTACTGAACTGTTGGTGGGAATGCAGACTCGTGCAGCCACTACGGAAAACAGTATGGAATTACCTCAAAAAAACTAAAAATGGAACTGCCATTTGAATCAGTGATTCCACTGATAGGATTATACTTGAAAAATCCTAAAACCCTAATTCACAAAAAACTTATGCACCCCTATGTTCATAGCAGCCCTGTTTACAATAGCTAAGTGCTAGAAACAGCCTAAGTGCCCATCTGTAGATGAGTGGATCATAAAACAGTGGTACATCTACACAATGGAATACTATGTAGCAGAAAGAAAGAAGGAACTCCTGCCATTTGCGACAACATGGATGGAACTAGAGAGAATTATGCTTAGTGAAATAAGCCAGGCAAAGAAAGCAAAATACCATATGATATCACCCAATACAGGAAACTAAAGAGCAACACAAACAAACGAACTAAATAGGCAAAGACTAGAATAGTAGTCAGTAGGGGGAAGGGGGGAGGGAGAGAAGGAGGATAAGTAACGGAAGTGTCTAGTCAAGGAACGTATATGAATGACTTATGGACATGGACAACAGGGAGGGATATAATTGTGGGAGAAGGGATGGGCTGGGAGGGTGGAGCAATGGGGGGAAAATGGGACAACTGTAATTGAGTAACCAAAAAATAAAATTAAAAAAAAACAAGAATAAATAAATAAATAAATAAAAACAAAAAACAATGTTGATTTTAGTTTTGGGAAAAGCCAGAAGTCAGAGGGTGCCATATCTGGGGTATAATGGGTCTGAGTCACCTGGATGTTTGATGTTTGTCAAACAAACTCTTTATGAGACATGATGCATGCGTTGGCATGTTGTCCATGATGAAACTGCCAATCACCAGCTGCCCATGGCTGTGGCTTTCTAAATCATCCAAGTAGTTTCTGCAGAAGAATGTTCAAGCTTAAAACAAAATTTGATGCATGAAAAACCAAAATTAAAAAAAAAAAAAAAATTTGATGCAGATTCACAGCTCTAGTTGCTCAGCTATTTTGAACATGAGAGGCACACGGTACATATGCTCACTCAATGGTGTCTACTGCCCCCACTGATTAATATAGTGAAGTCATCATTGTTCATGTATGCGCATTCTAGTCCACTCTTCTTGGCAGCTAGGTTATATCAATGTTGTGCAAACTATTCTCTTTATATTAACAATGGCTGGACTTTTTCTGGATAGACCTTGTATTTATTTAATATTGAGAGAAGATAATTTCATCACACAAAAAATAAAATAATGTGTTTAATTTTTTATATCCTACTTTATTTTTTTACTATATATATATGCATGTGTTCTATGGTTGTAATAATTATGCATGGAACTTTATTTTCTGGATTTTTTTTTTGTTATAGTCTTCTAAGCAGTTCCCTATAACAGGTTTAATACCTGGATGATATTCTTTCCAGTTGGTGCATCACAAGTAATAAACCATTTACTTGGGCTATTTCTAATTTATCTCCACTATATATAACACCACGTTAAATATTTTCACAACATATCATTTTTTATGTTGAATTTTCTCACTTAGAATAAGTTGCCTGGATAACAAATCAATTTATTATAAACCTCTAATTCTTGATCATCATATTGCTTTTATTTTATTTTTCTGTTCAAGAAATAGTTACATGCACTTTACACAAATATCCCAAGGGAGTAAAAGAGACTCTATTATTTTAACTCCCAAAAGTCCTCACTGTTGAAAATGTATATTTATCTTACAAATTACATTTTTTTCTCTGTGGATATATTAATATTTATTATTATTAATTTATATAAAATTTTGATCATAGATCACTCACATATTAATTCTGTATTCTCTTTAATGGAAGCGTAAGTTGTCTTTATATAGTTAGGCCATAATTTATTTATTCATTCCCCTGATGATGGATAATTGATTGCAATTCTCTGCCACTAGAAAAAATATTATAATAAATGTGTGAACACACATGCATGTGTATAATCACACTTTTGTGAATGTTTAAGTGGAATTCACTGATGCCACATTAAAGGGTATGAAAATTTTGAATTTAGTAGATTTTCTCAAATTGTGTTCAAAAATATTGCTTAAGAGAAAGTAGTCACAAAAGATCAAATATTATACCATTCCATTTTTCTGAAGTATCTGAAATAGGCAAATCCACAGCAATAGAAAGTAAATTAATGGTTGCTTAGGGGAAGACACTACTAAAGAGTACAGTTTTTTGGTCTTTTATTTGGGGGGGGGATAGTTGCACCACTCTGTAAATATATTAAAACCATTTAACTGCAAAACAAAACTAAACAAAAACTACACCGTTTTTCAAAAGTAATTTCCAAAGCTATGCTGAATACTCACTTCCTCTACCTTGCTTTCACAGAAGCCTGTACCTTCCACAATGTCCCTTCCTGGTCCTCTCAGGGTGGCTTTTTTCTCACACAATCTCATATAATTGGGACTGTAGATAAATGTCTCCATTGTTTCTCACTTTCTTTTTTATTGTTTTTTCTCTCTTTTCTAAAATCTACCAGCCAACCAACAAGCAAAAATAACTTTGAATCTCACATCATAGGCTACACATCCAGTTCACATCCCTCTTGTTCCCTGAAGATTGTAGCCCCTGGGTCATTGGCATTTTCATCAATACTATTTGTGTCCTGATTCTTTATGATGTCAACACTGCACACATACAACATTCTATTATTCTCAGCCTACAGCTAGCACATAGCTGTTAAATCTTAAAACTGCAGTATTATTTTCATTTCTTGGACTAAAGGAAACCTTAAATTTGTTTTCAAAAGTAAAATGCAGGAAATCAACACTACTTAAAAATTCAAGTATTCAATCATGAAAAATCTTCTTTGCTTGTCCATGTCAGTTGCCACACACCACATGTGGCTATTAAGCACATAAATGTGGCTGGCACTATTGAGATCTGGAGCAAATTTAAGATATACAACACATTTTAAAGACAGCATGAAAAAAAAAGATTAATATTAATTTCAACTGTTTCTTTTTACTTTTCCATGTGGCTACCAGAATATTTAAAATTGCTTATGTGGACAGTGCTAGTTTAAAGTCTAAAGAGTCATAACCAGTTGAAATATGTGACCCTTGACTGAATTCTTATTTAAAAAAAATATAAAGCATTCTTCAAACAATTACAGAAAGGTGAATATGGATTGTATAACAAATATAGAATTGTTCATTTTTAAAATTCTGATACTAGTATATAGTTACACAGGAGGATGTTTTTACCTTTAGAAAAAACATCTTAAAGTATTTAGATATAAAATATCATGATTGCTAAACTTATTTTTTAATATTTAGTGATAACATGTTTATAATTTAACTTTTTATAATCACAATATTTATATTTTCTTAATATCATATTAAATAATACATTTATTTAAGTCAAGTATTTTATATTATCATCTTTATATATATTTGTATATTTACATGTAGTTAAATATAATATTTGTGTGAATAAATACAGATATATAGCAAAATAGTAACAGTTTTTAAATATAGACAGAAGTTAAATTGGTTTTCATTAAAACATTTTTATGTATATTTTATTGATTATATTCTTAAAATACTTCCAATTTTTCTCCTTTGCTCCCCTCTACCAGTACCCCCATTCCCCCAGCAATCCCACCCCCCTTAGTTCATATCCATGGGTCATGCATATAAGTTCCTTGGCTTCACCCTTTCCAATATTATTCTTTATTAAAAATTAATTTTTTATAACAATAAAAAATAACAACTTTACCCTCTCAGACTTAAAACACTTTATAATCTCATAAAACAATGGGCGAAGGTCTTGTGCTCCTCTAGCTGCCTCAAGATGAACATAGTCATCGTCCTACCTACCCTTGGGTCCAGAAATTCTTAATAAGAGGGGGGTATGGAGGGAAGGTTGGCCTTTTCACATGATAAATATCTTGCAGACTTCAGGTCAGTTGACTGTCCCCACACAATAGCGTGCTTGGTTTAACAGGATGACATCCTTGTTGTATTCTGGGGCAACAGATTTGGCAACAGGGTTAAAAGACACCATTCAATCCATAACCACTAGATGACAAAAGGCAGGGATTAATTTTTTAATGTCTCATATTAGGGGGAAAAAAAGGTTTCTTTGGAGAAAGGTGTACAAGGCACATCACACCTGTCCAAAACCCTTTTGCCCACTATACTTAGTTTGGGCTGAGGGGGATATTTTAGGTTTCCTCTCTCTCAGACCTCTGGGTCCTTTCTGACCAAGCCATTAGGATAGAAGAGAAACCAGTTTTAAAGTAAAGCTCACAGACCACCCCATGCTTCACTAAACCCTGCCACTTAGTTCAGCCAAACCATTGAGTCTCAGGAGGCAGTGATGCAGACAGGATTAAGTAAGGCCTATACATACAGACAATCACTCAGATAATGAGATCATAGACTTGTGCCCTATGAAAAGAGAACACACATGTTAATTTACACAACATAACCCATGAACCAGTCTCTAAGTCTGCAAGGCTGTCTTCTTGAAAAGACATCCAGTTGCAAGGCATTTGACATTCTTCTTGCCTGTAAATCAAGCATCTTTGATGATGTCACAGACATAGTTTAACTTTCAAATGAAAACAAACTTTAAATGAAAATAAACTTTAATGACAGTTAGATGCACTACTTTATAGTCAACCACTGAGCATTGTGGTTTTCCTTGAATTGTGATTTTTCTCCTTAAGATTACCCTCCTTGCCATTAAAGAGACTGCATTAAGTTTAGTTTTAATTTATTCTGTTCATTTGCATAAACACAACAAGAGCAGCAAATGATCACATATGCTCTTTAAGTTTACTTTGCTGGAACTTACACAGAAGTTGAGCCACATATCTGCCATTCATCCTTGTTTGTAAACGCCTGTCTTTTCTAAGTCTTTTGGGTTTTTCATCGTTCCGTAAGGTCCCTTCTAGCCATCTTTCAGGAAAGCAACCTTTGTTCCTTCCCTGAGAAGATTGCCATGGACCGCGCAACCAATCAGGGTACCAGGCCTTTTTTGTTATGGGCTTTTATGACCTTCGAAAATCTTTCCCAGTTCCTCAGGGCTTTTTGGTAACAAACAGAGCCCAATCATGCTTCCTTTAGGCATGAAATTCCAGTCAAAGTCATGGTCAACAAAACCTCTGTTAACAACTGGTCTTATTAGTTTTATGCAAAGAAACTTATGTAATTACTTACATCTTCAGAATGCCAAATTCTGGAGGGATCGGGTATAGAGAAAAATATACAGTGTGAAAGAAAATACTTGTCCTTCTAATATTCATTAAAATTGCATTTTGATACGTTATATTTTATTTTGTTCACTTTCCTACATATGAGGTTTTGGGGGGAGGTGGGAGGTATTTGCTGGCTCACTTATTAATTTCCTTTGTTTTCAATTTTTTCCCCCACTAAAAATTTACGTATTTTTGTTTTTCTATTACAGTTGTCCCACTTTTTTCCATATTGCTTCCCTGCACCCTGCGGAGTTCCTCTCCTACAGTCAGTCCCCACCCAGTTGTCCATGTCCATGGGTCATTTATATGTGTTCTTTGACTAGACCCTTCCTGTTCATAACCCCTTCTCTCCCACCCTCCTCCCACCTTGTCACTGTTAGTCTACTCATTGTTTATATAGGTCTGGATCAATTTTGCTCATTTGTTTGTGTTGTTCATTAGTCTCCTGTATTAGGTGATATCATATGGTATTTTTCTTTCATTGCCTGGCTTATTTCACTAAGTATAATTTTCTCTAGATCCAACCATGTTGTTGCAAATGGTAGAAGTTTCTTCTTTCTTTCTGCTACATAGACCTCCATTGTGTAAATGTACCAGTTTTTTGATCCAGTCATCTACAGATGGGAACTTAGGTTGTTTCTAGCACTTGGCTATTATAAATAGTGCTGCTATGAACATAGTGGTGCATAGAATCTTTTGAATTGGTGTTTCAGAATTCTTTGGATTTAATCCTAGCAATGAAATTGCTGGTTCAAAAGGCAGTTCCATTTTAGTTTTCTGGGGAAAATCCAAACTGTTTTTCATGGTGGCTACACTAGACTGCATTTCCACCAGCAGTACACTAGGGTTCCCTTTTCTCTCCATCCTCGCTAGCGCCTGTTGTTTATTGATTTGTTGATGTTGGTCATGCTGATTGGTGTGAGGTGGTATCTCATTGTGGTTTTTATTTGCATCTCTCTGAGGGCTAGTGATGTTGAGCATTTTTTCATATGCCTATTGACCCTCTGTATGTTGTCTTTGGAGAACTGTTTGTTAAGGTCCTTTGCCCATTTTTCAATTGGGTTGTCTGTCTTCTTGGTGTTGAGTCATACAAATTCTTTGTATATCTTGAAGATCAATCCCTTGTCTGAGATATCATTGGCAAATATGTTTTCCCATATGATTGGTCTCCTTTTTATCTTGCTGATGTTTTCTTTTGCTTAGCAGAAACTCTAGTTTAATGTAGTTCCATTTGTTTATTCTTTCCTTTATTTCCCTTGCCTTAGGAGATGTATTGGTGAAAATATTGCTATGTGGGATATCTGAAATTTTCCTGCCTATGTTTTCCTCTAGGACTTTTATGGTGTCGCGGATTACATTTAAGACTTTGACCCATGTTGAGTATATTCTGGTGTATGGTGTAAGTTGGTGGTCTAGTTTCAATTTTTTTCAATGTTCCTGTCCATTTCTCCCAAAACCATTTATTGAAGCACCTCTTTTCACTCCATTTTATATTCCTTGCCCCTTTGTCAAATGTTAGTTGACCATATAGACCTGGGTTAATTTCTGGGTCCTCTATTCTGTTCCATTCAGATATATCGTCGTCGTCGGCAGCCGTCCGTCTCGAGAGACGATGGTGTAGCTTCTTAAGAGTCTATCTGCACCATCGAGAATGGCTGTGCAGTCCGACTCGGGAGTGACACGGTATCTGTCTCCTCCCGTGTTGAATCGACATCTTGTGATGATGCTGGAGTGTCCTCTCCAGTGAAGCTGAAGCTACAGAGCCTGGGCAGGGTGATATGGAGGGTCTGCTGTTGCCCATGCAGCAGACCCCCCCTCTCTTCGCAGCTGAAGGATCCAAGGGAAAGACGGAGTCAATACAGCTTGGCTTCAGGTGCGCCGCAGGAGTTGCCGGTGTTGACTACAACGTCGAACCGCCTTAGGGACTCCGGCTCCGGATTTTCTGTCGGGGTTTACTCCCTTAGCCTTTCCCCTGAAGAGGTATGCCGCAAGGCAGCGGAGGTTTTTTGGAGTCAGAGTTTTCCTTCTCTGATGTGCCCTGACTGGAAGATCGAACCAGCGACACTTAGCTCGCAGGCCGACGCTATCTATCTATCTATCTATCTATCTATCTATCTATCTATCTATCTATCTATATATATATATATATATATATATATATATTTATATATTCTTATGGCAGTACCAGATTCTTTTTTATTACCTTGGTCTTGTAGTACAGTTTGATAACAGGAATTGTGACTCCCCCTACTCTGTTCTTCTTCCTCAATATTGCTGTACCTAGTCAGGATCTTTTTTGGTTCCATATAAATTTTTGAAGTATTTGTTCTTGGTCTGTGAAATATGTCATTGGTATTTTAATAGAGCTTGCATTGAATCTATAAATTGCTTTGGGTAGTATGTACATTTTAATGATGTTGATTTGTCCCATACATGAACATGGTATATGCTTCCATTTACTTGTATCTTTCTCAATTTTTTTATTCAGTGTTATGTAGTTATCTGAGTTCAGGTCTTTTACCTCCTTGGTTAAGTTTGTTCTTAGGTACTTTTTTTTTCTTGTTGCTATAGTAAATGGGTTTTTCTTTTTTTCTAGTTTCTATCTCTGATATTTTGTTGTTGGTGTACAAAAATGTCTTCAATTTCTGTATATTGACTTCGTACACTTGCTATTTTGCCAAATTCACTTATTAGGTCGAGTAGTTTTTTCGTGGAGTCTGTAGGGTTTTCTATGTACACTCTCATGTCATCTGCAAGTAATGACAGTTTTACCTCCTCTTTTCCAATTTAGATGTTTTTTGTTTCTATTTCTTGTCTGATTGCTGGAGCTAAAACTTTTATGACTATGTTGAATAGGAGTGGAGAGAGTGGACATCCTTTTCTTGTTCCTGACCTCAGGAGGAATGCTTTCAGCTTTTTCCCATTGAGTATGATGTTGGCTTCAGGATTCTCATATAAGGCCTTTATTATGCTGAGGTATGCTTCCTCTATTCCCATTTTGCTGAGTTTTTTTCATCATTAATTGTTGTTGTAATTTATCAAATCCCTTTTCAGCATCTATTAATATGATCATGTGGTTTTTGTCTTTCATTTTGTTTATGTGGCGTATTATGTTTCGTAGTTTGTGAATATTATACCAACTTTGCATCCTGGTATGAATCCCACTTGTTTGTGGTGTATTATCATTCTAATGTGTTGCTGGATCCTGTTTCCAAATATTTTGTTGAGGATTTTAGCATCTATGTTCATCATTGGTATTGGCCTTTAATTTTCTTTCTTTGTTGTGACTTGACCTGATTTTGGAATATGGTATTACTGGCTTCATACAAAGAGTTTGGGAGTCTTTCCTCTTTTTGGATTTTTTAGAATTGTTTGAGAAGGGTAGGAGTATGTTCTTTTCTAAATGTGTTGTAGAATTCACCTGTGAAGCCATCCGGTCCAGGGCTTTTGTGTGCCTGGAGTTTTTTGATTCCTGCTTCAATTTCACTAATTGTTATTGGTTTGTTCAGGCTTTCTGCTTCTTCTTAATTCAGTTTTGGAAGATTATATATATCCAGACATTTGTCCATTTCATCTAGGTTGTCAAATTTCTTGTCATACAGTTGTTCATAATAATTTCTTAGAATCCTTTGTATTTCGTTGGTATAGATTGTGATTTCTTCTTTTTAATTTCTGTTTTTATTCATTTGGGTCCTCTCTCTTTTTTTCTTGATGAGCCTGGTTAAAGGCTTGTCAATTTTGTTTATTTTTCAAAGAACCAGCTCCCGGTTTTATTGATCTTTGGATTGTTTGTTTAGTCTCTATTTCATTTAATTCTACTCTGATCTTGATAATTTCCTTCCTTCTACTCGCTCTGAGCTTTGTTTGTTGTTCTTCCTCTAGTTCTTGTAACTGTAGGGTTAGATTTTTTATTAGAGATTCTTTTATCTTTTTAGGTAGGCCTGTATTATTATGAACTTTCCTCTCAGGACTGCTTTCATTGTATCCTATAGGTTTGGGGTTGTTGTGTGTTCATTATTATTTATTTCCATAAATTTCTTGATTTCTTCCTTGAAGTCATTGTTAATCCATTTATTATTTAATATCATGTTATTAATTCTCCGTGAGTGTGAATATTTTTGAGTTTTTTCCTTGAGGTTAATTATAGTTTCAAGGCTTTGTGATCTGAGAAGATGCTTGATATAATTTCAATTTTTTTGAATTTGTTGAGGCTTGTTTTGTGTCCTACCATGTGATCTATCTTTGAAAATGTTCGATGTGCACATCAGAAGAATGTATATTTTGCTTCTTTGGGGTGAAACGTTTTATATATATCAATTAAGTTCATTTGATCTAGAATGTTGTTCAGTGCCTCAATATCCTTGGTGTTTCCTTGCTCTCCATTGTTGACAATGGGGTGTTAAAGCCCTGTACTATGATTGTTTTGCTGTCCGTATCCTTCCTGAAGTCTTTTAAAATGTTCCTTACCTATTTGGGTGCTCCTATGTTGGGTGCATATATGTCTATAAGGGTTATAGCTTCTTGATGGATTGTTCCCTTAAGTATTATAAAATGTCCTTCTTTGTCTTTTTATGGCCTTTGCTGTGAAATCTGTTTTGTCTTATATTAGTATTGCTACCCCAGCTTTTTTTCCATGTCCATTTGTTTGAAATATATTTTTCCATCCTTTCACTTTCAGTCTGTGTAGATCTTTTGTTTTGAGGTGAGTCTCTTGTAGACAGCATATATGTGGGTCATGATTTCTAATCCATTCAGCTGCCTTATGTCTTTTGATGGATGCATTTAATCCATTTACATTTAAGGTTATTATTGATAGGTACTTATTCATTGTCATTTTCCCCCTTTGCCCTTGTGTTCCTATCTGTCTCTCTCTCTGTTTATTCATCTTCTTAAAGAAGACCCTTTAGCATCTCTTGCACTGCTGGTTTGGTGGAGATGTATTTTTTTTGCCTTCTTTTTTCTTGGAAACTGTTTATTTTATCTTCCATTTTGAAAGAAAGCCTTGCTGGGTCGAGTATTCTTGGTTGTAGGTCTTTGTTTTTCATTGCTTGGAATATTTCTTTCCATTCCCTTCTGGATGTAGTGTTTGTGTTGAGAAATCTGATGATAGCCTTATTGGAGCTCTCTCGTATGTTATTAGCTGTTTTTATTTTGCTGCTTTTATGATTCTCTCTTTGTCTTTTAATGTTGCCTTTTTAATTAATATGTGTCTGGAAGTGGGCCTGTTGAGGTTATCTTCATTGGGACTCTCTGTGTTTCCTGGACTTCCGTGACCTTTTTTCTCATCAAGTTAGTGACGTTTTCCTTTTTCTTTTTAAATATGTTTTATTGATTATACTGTTACAGTTGTCCCAATTTCCCTTCCCTCTACTCCCCTCCACCCAGTGGCTCCCCTCCCTCCAGTCGTCCCCCCCCTTTTAGTCCATGTCCATTGGTTGCGCATATATTTCTTCTCAACCTCTTTCTGTCTACTCCATTCCTTCCTACTATGCTTTCTAATTCTTGTACCATCTTCCTCCCTTACCCCCTCACCCCTCCTTGCTGACCTGCCCCCAATATGTTCCCCATACCTATAGTTCTTTTTCCACTCTTGTTGCCTATTTAGTTTGCCTTTGTTTCAATTCCCTAGCTTCTGTTGTTGGTTCTTGTGTTGCAGTTTTCATTTTAATGTTCATAGTTTTGACCCTCCCTTTTCTAAACCAGTCCCTTTAACATCTCATATAACAGTGGTTTGGATCTAATGAACTCCTTCAGTTTTATTTTGTCCTGGAAGCACTTTCTCTGCCCTTCTATTCTGAATGACAATTTTGCTCGATAGAGTATTCGTGGTTGTAGGTTTCGAATTTTCTTCACTTTGAATGTTTCTTGCCAGTTCCTTCTTGCCTGCAGGGTCTCCCTTGAGAAGTCAGCTGATAGTCTAATTGGGACCCCTTTGTACATGATTCTTTTCTTCTCTTTTGCTGCTTTTAAAACTCTCTCTTTATCTTTAATTTTTGACAATTTGATTATAATGTGTCTTGGAGTGGTTCTCCCTGGGTATAGTTTTTTTGGAACTCTCTGTGCTTCCTGGTCCTGTAAGTCTATTTCCTTCCCCAAGTTCGGGAAGTTCTGTTTTATTATATTTTCACTTAATTTTTCAATTTCTAGTTCTTCTTCTTTGCCCTCTGGCAATCCTATAATCTGTATGTTCAATCTCTTATAACTGTCCCAGAGGTTTCTGATCCTCTTCTCACTTTCCTTGCTTTCTGTTTCCTCTTTCCACACTGGTTGACTATTTGTTCCTTCCCTATGTTCTGGTTTGTTGATTTGATCTCTGGATTTTATTTCCTCACCACTTGTCTCATATGTGTTTTTGTTCTTTTCAGTATGAATAGCTTTCAATCCTTTCTCGTCTTGTTCCAAATCTTTGTTAATTCTCTAAGCCACCTAATGACTCTAGCTCTGAATTGAGCCCTTGAGAGGTTTCTCATTTCTTCATTTGTCAGATTCTTCATCTGTTGCCTGGTGAGCTGCATCGCCAGCATTTCTATAGTTGTGTGCCTCATTTTGACAGATTTGTGTTTTGCTTTGCTTCTGGGGCAGGCTATAGGGGGCAGAGCCTGTATACTCGTTACAACCTGGTGACCGGTGGCGAACTGCAACCTTTTTTGCCATGCTGTGGCGCTTTGTCTCCACTACCTAGCGACTGGTGGTGATCTGCAACCTACTTCGCAGAGCTGTGGCGCTTTGTGTGTGGGCTGGGGTCCAAATGGATTCCTGCCGTTATTCTCTGCTGGGAGACTTGGATCCGTCCTCCTGCCCTCTGAGCCTCACCATCTGAGGCAATGCGGTGGGTGCTTTTTTCAGCGTTGGGGTCGGGAGCTGCTGGGGCTCAACTGCAGCCAGGATTGCTCTCCCTGCCACTGTCCCTAGTGCTACCGCAAACAGCACCACCTACTTTTGCTCTTCCTAGCTGTCCGATGAGCGCCGCTGGTTTATAACTTCATATGTTTGGTTTCTGTGTAGTTTGATTTTCTGGAATTTCTAGTTATCTTTTGTTTTGAAGTAGTTGTATTCCTTTCTAGTTGTAGAGGCAGACCGAGCGTGTCTGTCTAAGCCTCCATCTTGGCTGGAAGTCGTCCTGTTGTCATTAGTTTTTCAAACAGGTTTTCTATCATTTTCTCCTCTTATTCTCTTTCTGGTATTCCTATGATATGGATATTATTATGTTTCATATTGTCCGGCAGCTCTCTTAAAACCTCTTCATTTTTTTTTTTCAGTTTTTTTTGTTTGTTTGTTTTGTTTCACTGTCTAGGAATTTTCTTTTATGTTGTTTTCCAGCTCGCTGCTCCAATCTTCTGCTCCCTGTAGCTTGCTTTTAATCCTTTCTACTGTGTTCTTCAATTGAGAAATTGTATTCTTCGTTTCCTCCTGGCTCTTATTCATAGCTTCTATGTTCTTTTTCATGCCGGTGTAATTCTCAGTAAGTTTCTTGTAGTTTCTCTGGAGTTTCTTGTAGTTTTTCTAGAGTTCTTTGTAGTTTTCTTTGAGCTCACTGAGCTCATTGAACTTCCCTATAATCCATGTTTTGAATCTCACATCTGATAGTTTGCTTTCCTCTATTTCATTTAGCACTCTTTGTGGGTATTCTTCCTTTTTTTTTTTTTTTTGTTGGGGTGTTGTTTCTTTGTCTCCCCATTTTTGTGACTCGTCTTGTTTGTTGCTGCTTCTTAGATTGAGTTGTACTTCCTGGATCTTCCCCTCGTGGCATCAAATCATGTACCAGTCTTGGCCGAGGCAGCTTGTTGGAGATTACCAGAGATATATTGCCTTTGTCTGTCTCCTTTAGTTGTTAGTCTATTAAATCTGTGATCATCCATAAGGCTTAAGCACCGATGGTGGGGCAGATTAAGTCCTGCAGGTGGGGCTTTTGCTTCCCCTCAGGCTCCTGCCACTTGGAGGGTCTGCCTGCAGTATGGGGAATGAGTCAGCAATGGGACCTGGTTGGCTGCTCCTTCAGTTCTCTCCTCAAAGTCACTGCCCCAAATTCTCCCCAAGCACCTCTAGACCTCTCTGCCCTCCATCTGCTTGAGCCCAAGGTAAGTGGGTGCCAAATATCTTCATATGTGATCTGTTTAAGTGTTCTTTGTCTCCAGCTGTTTCTTTCAGGCCAGCAAAAAACCCTGTGGCTTTTGGCTTTTCACAGCTGGGCACTATTTTACTTTCCACTCTGTTGCTGTAAGCTGGGGAGCCCAGCTGGTGGTTTATACTCTGTCTTTCTCAAGGGGAAGCCCCAGCTGCTGAGCTGTTTCTCAGTCCCTTCTCTGACACCCATGGGAGCCAAGCCAGCCCTTTCACATCTCAGCACTTCCTACTGGTCAAGTTGTGATGAAGTGACCTTTTCTGTCTCCGTGGTTCTCATTAAACCATTTTTAAACAATCATTCTATACGTTAGAATTTTTTCATAAGAAAATGTTAAAAAAAAATTTATGGCCCCCCAACAAACTTTTGGCTAAAACTAAATGATGAAATTGTATTACAGTGACAACCATTCAGAAGAAAACCTTATAAAAGCCAGAATTCAAAGTCAGACTATAAATGACTATTTTAAAATAATGTAAAATTTTATGCAAGTCTACAGACTAATTTATCTCTAAATATACCAAAACTTTCTTAAATTCCTTGAGCTACTTTCTTTGCTTTAAAGAAGCAATCCATTAAGTTATACACAAAACTATATACAATAGAATATTATGCAGCATTAAAAAGATAAAATATTGCCATTTGTGAAGGTATTATGCTAAGTGAAATAAGCCAGAGAAGAAAAATACCATATGGTTTCACTTTTATGTGGAATCAAAACAAACAAATGAAATAAAACAAAATCAGATTCATAGAAAGAGAAACGATACAGATGGTAGCCAGAGGGGGGAGAGTTAGGGGGAATGGGTGAAAAAGGTAAAAAGGTGAAGGAAAATATAGTCAGTAATATTGTGATAAGTTTGCAGTGACAAATGATTACTAGAATTAGTGGAGTTATTATGTTGTTATGTATTAAAATGTCAAATCACTATATTGTATACCTGAAACTAATATAACTAATATAATATTGTATACTTACCAATTATACTTAAATTAAAAAAGAATAAGATAATAGGTTTGGCTGGATAATAGGTTGGAGCATAGTCCTGTGCACTAAAAGGTTGTGGGTTTCATTCCTGTTTAGAGTACATACCTAGGTTAAGGGTTCAGTACCTGGTCGGGGTGCATACAGGAGGCAACCAATCAAAGTTTTTCTCTCACATTGATGTTTCTCTCTCTATTTCTTTCCTTTCCACTCCCTAAAAATCAATAAAAGTATCCTCAGGTAAGGATTAAAACAAAATTTAAGAATAAGAAAATAAAAAATTTAAAAATACACCCAAAACAACATTTTATCAGTTAGAAATTGCCATCTGTCTCTTGGAAAATAGGTGGGTGAGTTCTACTTTGTGGATGGTAGCCCTTAGTCCATGACTTAGGCATCATATACACATCTTTTGAAATACACCCATAAGCCCTACTTCTGCTAATCTTTCTTAATTTCATTAACACCTTCAGTTTTCACATTTATATTCACACCTACTTCCAGAAAGCTTAACTGATGAGCTAGTGTGAAATATCCTGCAGGCTTCTTTGGGAGGATTATTAGGATGACATGCAAAACAAGATTTACAGAGGTAAAAAAGGCTACTGGCATTGTGTTTAACAGAATCAAGGATTGAGTAACATTAGTTGTAAATAGAAGTCTTTTTCTGTTCTTACATATCACAGGGGAACAATTTTTAAAGTAATTCCTGTTGAGTTTGATTTTTCAGCTGTTTTAGACTTAAATAGGCATGCTGATTTCAAAGCTGCCATTAGTTTTGTTCTATAACATCAAGTTTTTCCCTACAGCTTATCTTAATGCCACCACTCTAGGCTGGATCCAGCCTGGATTGAGGGAAGCACTAGTGCTCTCTTATTGGCTGAGAGCAAACCTCCCTCAAGTGGGGAGGGGTGAGGGACAACCTTGGAGACCAGCGACAGGTTCATACTTGTCTAGGTTATTCTATTATACATGAGACAGTGTGGTGAGAGGTTTCACTATTCCCAACGGACAAACCAGTGCATTTGTCAGGCAATCCTATTTTGCCTATTTTAAAGTAAAACTTGGTGATTAAGATAAGTCTTGGGCCCCTCACAAGGTGTGCAAGCAGTGAGTTGAGAGTTTATGGATGTGGACAAAGGCAACATGTAATAAATTGTCATTTGGTATACCTATGGTTTGGCAAGAGCCCAGAGATCATTCAAGTAACTGTTACTTTTGTATAGTGAAAACGTCAGGATATAACAAGAAAAATAAATGTAAAATAGAGTATCCTATATGCCCAGTGCCTCATTCAACTAAATCCCAGTGCCAGTTTTCACTGAACTACCCTCTTTCAAAAAACAGGAGTATGGTGAAGAACTAAGTTACAGCAACAATGAAGATTTTGAAATTGAAGATGACTTAGTTTGTAAGGGATTTGATCAGCAGGAGTTAAACGATTTGGCACAAGATTTGGGACTATCCAAAAAGGCTTCAGAACTCCTAGCATCAAGACTGCACAAGAAAAACTTGCTTGAAAAAGGAGTGAAGGCAAGAGAAAGTGCATTTCTGCAGTACTTTATAAGTGATGGTGGCTTTGTGTATTGACATCGTCATCGTCGGCAGCCGTCCGTCTCGAGAGACGATGGTATAGCTTCTTAAGAGTCTATCTGCACCGCCGAGAATGGCTGTGCAGTCCGACTCGGGAGTGACACGGTATCTGTCTCCTCCCGTGTTGAATCGACATCTTGCGATGACGCTGGAGTGTCCTCTCCAGTGAAGCTGAAGCTACAGAGCCTGGGCAGGGTGATATGGAGGGTCTACTGTTGCCCATGCAGCAGACCCCCCCTCTCTTCGCAGCTGAAGGATCCAAGGGAAAGACGGAGTCAATACAGCTTGGCTTCAGGAGCGCCGCAGGAGTTGCCGGTGTTGACTACAACGTCAAACCGCCTTAGGGACTCCGGCTCCAGATTTTCTGTCGGGGTTTACTCCCTTAGCCTTTCCCCTGAAGAGGTATGCCGCAAGGCAGCGGAGGTTTTTTGGAGTCAGAGTTTTCCTTCTCTGATGTGCCCTGACTGGAAGATCGAACCAGCGACACTTAGCTCGCAGGCCGACGCTCAATCCACTGAGCCAAACCAGCCAGGGCTGGTTATGTATTGACATAACATACATGATTTAATGAAGGAATTGGGAATTCCAATCCAGAATGCAACTGAATGGCGACTGTTCATCGATAACTCAAAGCAGAGCTTGAAGCGTGTCCTCCTCCACAATGGCGATTTATTTGGTGCTGTCCCAACTGGCCATTCAGTTTGTTTTTGTGGAGAATATGAAGACATAAAGAAAGTCATTGATCTCTTGCAATATCACAAGCACAATTATGATATTGCAATTTTGTTGACGTGAAAATGGTCTGCTTCCTTCTTAGTCAGCAACGCAGATACACCAAGTATCCCTGTTTTCTGTGTATGTGGGATGTTAGAGCTCATAAAAAGCATTCAGTGGAGTTGAATTGGCCTCCAAGTTCTGACCTCAAACCTGGTGATCCAAACATTCTACATGAGCCACCTGTTGACAGAAAGAACATTATATTCTTACCTCTGCACATAAAACTGGGTCTCATGAAGCAATTTGTTAAAGCTTTGCCAACTGAAGGAAACTGTTTCAAGTATTTCATTTTGGCATTTCCTAGCTTCTCATTTTAAAAGATAAAAATACCTTAATATGTATGTTTGGTAGCAGAACTTTTCTACTTGTACACAATTTGACTTAGAGTAACAATATATAGCTTTTATATGAATAAAATAACTCTAAATAAACAGTATATTTACATAATTTTTTCTTTATTTTCCCTTGTATGTACATTTTGTATGATTTGGGGGACAACTTGAGGGTATCCTATACCTTAAAAAGTTTACATGGTAGAGAAAAACTGAGGTCATTTTTTGGATTCAGTTGCCAAAAGTTAGTAAAAAACAAGTGTCAGATATAACTCAACAAAAATTGTGTTCCCCAGTGTATTTATTTGGAAGCAAAGGTATTATGACATTTCCTCATTACTTCAGTCAGGGAAAGATTTTTAACACCATGACAAAATGTAAAACAGCAAAAGAGAACACCATTTTTTCATTTATTTGTTTTTTGCAAGATACTTGTTTAAATCTCTTCAAGTTTAAGTAGGCATTTTTTATTTTTTTATAACAAAAATGTATTGTAACCCAAAGACTATGACTTTGTTATGTCATAGGCATTAATTTAATTCCCAGAGAGTTCCAACTCTTGGACCTCCATAAGATCATTCTGGAAGTCAACTCAAGGAAACAACATAAGATCTTGTGCCCTAAAGAAAGTTCAAATGTAACTAGATTGTTTGGAAAGTAACAAAAACATAAACTATATACTCAATATACAGTGTTAACATTTTGCTAGGGCTGCCTCAGCATTCCTGACCATCTAAAAGTGCCCATCATTGTACTCTTCATGCCTCTGTGATGTTTTTCCTCTTTCCCCCCAAAGAACCCTGGATGTTTGTTAGTTCCTTCTGCCCACCAAGCTTTCCCCAGAGTAGAGCTGTGCTTTTAAAACCCTAGCTTTTGGAACAGAAGCTGGCTTATCATAGGTGCTTGGAAAACACTTGGAGGACTTGCTCTCACCCTTTTTTAACTGAAATCCACAGCCACAAATATGTCTTATTATGTGTAATGCATGAATATTTCCTAATGAACACATTTCATTTCTTATAAATATTGGTCAAGATCACAAAAGTGATTTCAAGCTTTTTAAGGAAGTCTACTTTTAAATTATAGAAGTTACCCACTTGCTAATGACCTTATTCATGGAAGTTACCCAACTGCTAATTTGTTTATTTAGGGTTGGTTCAGTAGAAAACTAGTCTTTCACAAAAGGCAAACACAATTTTCCTTGGGATCTGTTGTGTTTATTGCTAGTAAGAATTATTACTGTGCATGTTTTATTAAGTTCCTACCATCTATAGTCCTTCTAAGAATGCTTGGTGGCATCAGCCTATGTTGTTTCTTCTACTCTGTTCTCTATAGTCACCTATATTCAGCCCCTTACACTTGCTTGGTGCAGATCCCTTAGGCTGTCAGTCTTTGGGCCAATCCTGAAGAAGAAAGAAGATAGAAAACTTTGCCCCCCCAATTCAGTGGAGTTGGAAATTGAGTCAACTATCATAGATGGTTATAAGACTTGCCCAATATAAGCCTGTTACTTAGGGTGGAGTTGGAAATCAAACCCATCAAAGTTATCTTTGCTGACTCCAAACCCTTTGTCTTCTACTGATGCATGGCTTGGTCCTTTACATGGTAAGGTTGTGTTTTCCCACTTTATACGCATCGCCATTCCACCCAAGATCACCTCAGAGGCATTGGTGTGCTGTCTCTCACTCATTCAACTGATGTAACTTTATGAAATGGAGCAACAGGTGCCTTTTTACATTTTTTCTACTTTTTACTCAGTGGCTCCTGAGTAGCTTATAGACTATCAGCTCTGGAAACTCTTATGGATTTGGTAAAATCTAGCTGAGAGCAATGGGTTAGGTCTTCAAGAGTGAGAAATACTTGTGCTATAAAATGATTTCTTTCATTGTAGAATTTTTTTAGAAGAAAGCCTTAAAAAGATGGTTTACCTGATGCATTTAAAATGCAATTTATTTTTCAAAAATCTGATTTTCTCACACAACTATCTCTTAACTTTTTAAAGATTGATGAGGAAGCCACCTTAATTAGCAGCAAATGTGGTCCTCTCAGTTCTTAGTTCTCAAGGTGAGAAACAGGCCCTTAAAGTGCAGTGGTGAACCAGTGTGGAGCCAGAATAATGCATGTTGTCTTGTTCCTCAGACATTGCTAATTTAACCATTTTCTTTTGAAGCTATAGGTTAAGATTCAGAGCCGTTGTGTACCAGCTGCACATTCTACCATGAATTCAGTCTAGTCACAGATTCAAGACCCAAAAGGACCATAGGATGGGTCTCACCTATGCAGCTGAGGGTTGTGAGCCAAAGGTCAAATCCAAGCTCTTCTTCTTATGCTTTGAAACCCCCAACATCACCTCACTACAGTCCAACCCCGTATAGATAGAATCTTATTTTTATTTACTTATCACTACATTCCCAAAGCTATGCACCAGTTTGGAAGAGTGAGTTCACACTCTAATTAACAAGACTTCTGTTATCCATATCATTACTGCAGCACCCACCTGGCGTGACCTCCCCACACCTGACATATAGCCCCATCCTCCCAGCCAGCACTAGCCTGACCTGAGTCATGATGATACTGCTGAGTATCTGCTGGGGCTGAGTGACTAGAGGCCTTGAGTACCCACAACACTCACTATGGACAGGGGTGGGACTCTGTCACACGCCACTCTCTTCCACCCCCATGAGGGTCACTACCTCAGCCCTTTTCCCTGTTCATTTGAATCACTTCTCTAATGAATCATGACAGTGGGGGCTGTGGTGAACTCAAGGTTGAAGGAAGACAGAGAGGTGTGTGAGAATCACTCTGGGACAATTTCTGCCATGGGACCATAAGTGTGGAACACCAGGGTAGCACAGGCTCAGAGTAGGTGACAGCCATGGGTGACACTTGTAGATTTATGAAACCCTCCTGCAGAAGCAGGGTTGAGGTAGGGACCTGCACCACTCCCAGTCAGGTGTGGTTGCTTCTCCCTTAGTGAGTCTGGGCTCCTTCTACTCCTGGTGCTGGAGAGGAAGGCTGGAAAGAAACAATGAGGAGGAAAAATTGGAGCATTGAGTGTGACTGCACCAGAGAGAATCACTTTATTTTCACAAAGCACTACTAGCAGCTACTGCTCATAAGAATAACTCACTTCCAACCAGTGTCAACCACAGCATTAGGGGTTGTCCATCGGTGGCATTATGCTTTGTAAATGCTGCCATGGGTATGAGATGAGTCCTGACACGAAGAGGTATGCATCCTAACCTCTTTGTCCCAGTTTCTTAATCCATATAATAGAATACACCAGAAGTATATCTGGAGGATTAATTAATAAGATAAAGCACTAAAAACAATTGTACATTGAAATTGCTCAGAAAGGTAGGTCCAAGATGGCAGAGCAGGAGCACAGCAAGTTTGCCTCCTTCCAAGAACACATGGAACATATACTTATATTTAGAGCAATTTCTCCTGAAAGACAATTGAGAGCCATTTGTACAGCTTCTGTACAACAAACAAAACAGATAAACTGCATAGAGAAGGGTGGGGAATGGTGAGCTTTCCAGAAGTTGAGGAAGTTCCCTAGGACTGGAGGAACTGGTGAGTTCCATTGTTTACATCTCTCCTACACTTAAGTAGCTAGGTGGGAGCTCTATCCATGTTCTCTGGCTGACTTTCAGGGCTGCTGTATATTTCCTCAGCTACCTGCTCCCAGAGTTAGATCCAGCTGGAACTGGAGGACACCACAGTATGTAAACAAGGGGTCTTTCTACCTAGAGATTGATCCAGCAGCTATGCAGGATATTGATGCATGTACGCACTGGGTTGTGCATACACATGAGGCTCCCCCACCTAAATAAGGTGTGGGTCTAGCAAAATGCTGCAGTACCCACATGCAGGGCTGCTCCCTACAGAGACAATGAGAAGACAGTGGGGCACTGCTGCATATGCACTTGGGGCTGCTTCACCCCGAGAAAGTGCAGATCTAGCAAAGCATTAAAGTATTTGCCTGCAGGGCTGCCTGGTGCAAGTGAATGAGGCACTGCTGCATGCACATGTGGGGCTGCCCTCCCAAGAGAAGATGCAAAACTAGCAGTGTGCACTGGTGTGTCCCATACAGAGAAAGTGTAGTACCCACATGCAGGGCTGACCTGTGCATAGATAGTGGGGCACTGCTGTGCACACACATGGGGCTACCACAAATGGAAAAGATGCAGAATTAACAAAATTTATGAAATGCAGCAAAAAGCGGCTATAAAAAGAAGTTCATAGCTTTACAGGCTTACTTCAAGAAGCATAAAAAAATTCCAAGTAAAGTATCTTACTTTACACCTAAAGGAACTATTAAGAAAAGAACGAACAAAATCTAAAGTAAGTAGAAGGAAGGAAATAATAATGATCAGATTATAAATAAACTAAATAGAATCTAGAAAAACAATTGAAAGATCAATGAAACTAAGAGCTGTTTCTCTGCAAGGATAAATAAAATTGACAAACCTCTAGCCAAACTAATCAAGAACAAAAGAGAGAACACAAATAAAACCAGAGGAAAAAAAGAAAAATTACAAATGACAGCTCACACCACAGAAATACAAAGGATCATTAAAGAATACTATGAACAATTATATGTCAATTATTTTGGACACTCTAGAAGAAATGGATAATTTTCTAGAAGCAAACAATCTTCCATGACTAACCCAGGGAACAAATAGAGAATATGAACAGACTGATTACTAGCAATGATTTAAAATGTAATTTTTAAAAAGTCCCAATAAACAAAAACCCAGGACCAGACATACACAGGTAAATTCTACCAAACATTTAAAGAAGATAAATTAATACCTATCCTTCTCAAACTACTCCAAGAAAATGGAAAAGAAAGGAATCCTCCCAAACTCATTTTTAGAGGCTAGAATTACCCTGATACCTAAACCAAAGACACTGAAAAAAAAATAGAGAGAGATTTACAGGCCAACAATCTTGATGCAAAAATTCTCAATAAAATATAGCAAAATGAAATTAAAACTTCATTTAAAAGTTTATACCCAATGATCGAGTGGGATTTATACCAGAGATGCAAGTGTAGTTCAGTCTCAACCAAACAATTGATGTGATTCATCACATCCAAGGATAAAAATCATATGATTATCTCAATATATAAAGACAAATTACTTGAAAAACTTGAACATCCATTTATGATAAAGACTCTCAAAAAAGTGATTATAGAAGGAACTTACCTCATAATAAAAGCTATATATGCCTAGAACACAGCTAACATGATACTCAATAGTGAAAAGATGAAAGCTTTTCCTCTAAGATCAGGAATCACTTTCATTCAACATTATGTTGGAAGTCTTAGCCTTGGCAATCAGACAAGAAAAAAAAAGGCATGTAAATTAAAAAGAAAGAAATAAAACTGTCACTCTTTGCAGGTGACATTGTACTATATAGACAGAACCCTGAAGAACCTACAAAAAATTACCAAACTTTATGAATGAATTTAATAAAGTACCAGAATACAAAGTCAATATACAGAAATCTGTTGCATTTCTATATACTAATAACAATCTATCAGAAGGAGAAAATAAGAAAAAATTCCATTTAAAATTTTGTCAGAAAAAATAAAATAACTCGGTATTAATTTAACCAAGGAGCTGAAAGACCTATACTCAGGGAACTATAAGACATTGAAGAAATAAATTGAAGAAGACACAAATAAATGGAAGTATATACAGAGCTCATGAATTAGAAAGGTTAATATTGCTAAAATAACCATACTACCCAAAGCAATGTACAGATTTAATGCAGTCCCTATCAAAATACCAATAGCAGAAAAAAATACCAATGGCACTCCTTTCAGAACTAGCACAAATAATCATAAAATTCATATGTAATTACACAAGACAAGAAATAGTCAAACCAATCTTGAGAGAGAGAAAAAGCAAAGTTGAATGTATTGCACTCCCTGATTTTAAGCTATCCTACAAAGTTATAATAATCCAAACAGTATGGTACAAAACACACACATAGATCAATAGAACAGAAGAGAAAGCCCAGAAATAAATATGGTCACTTATATGATCAATTAATCTATGACAAAAGAGGTAAGAATGTACAATGGAAATATAACTGTTTCTTCAATAAGTGTCACTGGGAAAATTGGCCAGATACATGCAAAAAATGAAACTAGACCACTTTCTTAAACCATATACAAAAATAAACTCAAAATCAATTAAAACATAAATTCAAGACACAAAACAATAGAACTTCTAGAAGAAAAGATAAACAGTAAAGTACTTGATGTCAGAGTAGTATCTTTTTGGATATGTCTCATCAAGCAAGAGAAACAAAAGGAAAAATAAGCAAATGGGAATTTATCAAACCAAAAAACTTCTGTACCGCAAAGGAAACTATCAACAATGAGGAAATCTGCTGAATGGGAGAATAATTTCACAAATGATATATCTGTTAAAGGGTTGATATCCAAAACATATAAGGAACTCATACAACTCCATAACAGAAAGATGAACAACCCAATCAAAAAATGCGCAGAAGACATGAAAGACATTTCTCCAAAAAAGACACACAGATGGCCTACAGACATATTAAAAGATGCTCAACATCACTAAGCATCAGGGAAATGCAAATCAAAACCACTATGAGATACCAATTAGAATGACTATTATCAATATCAACAAATAACAAGTGTTGTCAAGGAAAAAGGGAACCCTTGTGCATTGTTGGTAGAACCGCTAATTTGTAGACCCACTGTGGAAAATTATCCTTAGAAATTCCTAAAACAAAAAAAAAGAACTGAAAATAGATCTACCACAAGACCCAGAAATTCCATGACTATTAATCTGAAGAAAATGAAAACATTAATTTGAAAATATGTGTATCCCTATGTTTATTGTAACATTGTTTACAATAGTCAAGATATAGAAGAAATCTAGGTTTCCATCAGTAGATTAATAAAGAATTTATGTGTGTGTGTGTGTGTGTGTATATATATATATATATATATATATATATATGTATATTTCAGTACATGTAATGGAATATTATGCAGCAATAAAAATCAATGAACTCTTGCCATTTGTGACAACATATTTGGACATAGAGGGCATTATGCTAAATGAAATAAGTCAGGCAGAAAAAAACAAATATTGTATGGTTTCACTTATATGTGAAATAAAAACAAAACAAAACAAAACAAACAAAAACAGACTCATAGAAACAGAAATAAAACGGATGATTGACAGAGGAAAGACAGTTGGGGGATGTGTGAAAAAGGCAAAGGGAACTGCATATAATATTATGAGGTTTTCAGTGTCAGATGATTACTAGAATTAATGTTTTGATCAATTGTAAGGTAGTTAAATGTTGAATCACTATATTATACACCTGAAATATATATTTTTTATATTTTATTATCTTCTTACAGTAGTCCCAATTTTTTCCCCTTTGCTCTCCTCTGCCCAGTGCCCATCTTCCCTCCAGCAATCCCACCCCCTTTAGTTCATGTCCATGGTTTGTGCATATAAGTTCTTTGGCTTCACCCTTTCCTATATTATTCTTAACTTACCCCTCTCTATTTTGTACCAAATAATTGTGCTTCTTAATCCATGCACCATTTTTCCATTTCTTCCCCTCCCCCCAGCTGATAACCCTCCAAATGATCCCCATAACTATGTTTAGGTTCCTATTCTGATTTGCTTAGTTGGATTTTATTTTTATTTTTTAGATTCAGTTGTTGATAGTTGTGAATTTGTTGTCATTTTAGTGTTCATAGTTTGATTTTCTTTTTCTTAAGTAAGTCCCTTTGACATTTTATATAATAATGGCTTGGTGAGGATGAACTCTTTTAGCTTTATCTTGTCTGGGTAACAATTCTTCTGCCCTTCCATTCTAAATGATAGTTTTGCTGGATAGAGTAATCTTGGTTGTAGGTCCTTGCTTTTCATCACATTGAATACTGGTTGCCAGTCCCTTATTCCTGCAAAGTGTCTTTTGAGAAATCAGCTGATAGTCTTATAGGTACCCCTTTGCTGGCAACTCTCTGCTTCTCTCTTGCTGCTTTTAGGATTCTCTCTTTATCTTTCACTTTTGGCTTTTTAATCATGATGTGTCTTGGTGTGGTCCCCTCTGGGTCCAGCTCGCCCAGGACTCTCTGTGCTTCCTGGACTTGTATGTCTATTTCCTTTGCAAAATTTGGGAAATTTTCCTCCATTATTTTTTCACATAAGTTTTCAATTTCTTTCTCTTCCTCCTCTCCTTATGGCACCACTACGATTCAGATGTTGGCATGTTTAAAATTGTCCCAAGCCTCTCCTCATTTTTTTCATCTTGCTTCCTCATTCTGCACTGGTTGACTGTTTTTTTCTTCCTTATGTTCCAAATCATTGATTTGAACCCCGGTTTCCTTCACTTCACCTTTGTTATTTTGTGACTTTTCTTCATTTCACTTAGCATAGCCTTCACTTCTTCTCTTATGCGTTTGCCATACTCAAGCATATCTGTCAAGCCTGTGAGCATCTTTATTACCAGTGTTTGGAATTCTGCATCTGTTAGGTTGGCTATCTCCTCATCACTGGAACCTTGATCTGTTCCCTCTCTTGGGCCATACTTCTCTGTCTCCTCATCTTGACAAGCTCTTGTGTTTGTTTGCCTCTGTGTCTTAGGTAGAGCTGTCACTTCTGTTACGTTGTAAGGAGTGGAGCCTCAGGGATTCGTCAGTACAGGGTGACCTGTTTCACCATGTTGTGGTGCTGTATGGGGGGGTGGGGTCTGAGAGGAAACACTTACCTAGCCACTTACCCAGCACTCACCCTTTTTCCAGGCACTTCTCTCACTTCCATATGGGACTGGTGTCTTTGTAGCTGTTGCCCTGGCTGTTGTTCCCAGAGTGGCTGGGTCTGCAGATGTTCTAGGACCATGGGGGCCCTTTAGACAAGCGGACTCTACTGAGAGACTGGCAGTTCCTGCCTCCACCCCAACCCGCACTGGTTTTCACAGTCAGAAGCAATGAGGCTTGATTTTCCCCAGTGCTGGGACAGTGAGCTGCGCAGCCTGGTGTGGAGCTGGGAGCACTCCCCATGTGTCCCTTTCAACATTTTAAAATGTGTACCTGTGCTTTCTGCAAGCCTGCCCCTGCCGCTGCTGCTGCCACCACCACACCACATCCTCTCCACCCTGGCTCCACCCCTCCTACCTGTCTGGATGAGTATTTCTTATTTATATCTTCGTTTGTTGGACTTCCTTGCAGTTTGGTTTTCTGGAGATTCTGGTTGTTTCTAGTTTTGAAGTAGTTGTATTCCTTCTTAGTTGCGGAGGGAGATGCAGTGTGTCTGTCTATGCCTCCATCTTGGTCAGAAGTACACCTGAAATTAATATAATATTGTAAACCAACTATACTTAAATTAAACATTAAGAATTGTTTAGTAAATGTTACTTCCTATTTTTTCCTTCTCATTTTACCTACAAAGAAGCTGAGCTTCAGAAAGTTTATGCAATGTTCCTGAGATCACACAGCTAATAAGAGTGAAGATTTGAAGCCAAGCTTGTTTGGTCCATTGTTCATGGTCTTCATTAACTTTATGTGCTCACTCCGTGCAACCCATATTTTTTATTTGTCCCTTTGTGAAGAAGAACAAACAGCAGCTTCACTGCCATTTGAACCTGGGTCAGTCTTTCCTATAGCCTGTCTGTGTTCAGAGCTGAGCATCCACCTTTTGGGTAATGAAGTGGGAAGATATTATTTATATTGAGTGCCTGAGTCCAGGTTGAAGATACGATGACTCCTGTTCAGGGTTTTTATCTCCACACAGCTCCTATGAATATAAAGGAATTTCAATTAAAAGCTCAGTATATTAAGGGTACAGAAGACTGACTAGAGTAGATTTTGAAGTAACTTTTTTTATTTTCACCAGAGTTTGCTGATGTGTAAATGCCCTTATTCAAAGACAGCATGTCTGGATGGATGATCAGAAGTGTGGCTGATCAGGTGCCAAGCAAATGTGCCACAGGAGAAAACTTCTTGGAGCCATGAGATACCCCTAGTGCACAGAGCCTGCAGTGACACATGAACAGCATTAAAATATAGTGTGTTAATACAAATGTGGGAAATAATAAGGCCAACAAACCAAGAGATAATTGCGTTTGAAAAGATAGTTTCTTATCCACACAGAAATCCCTCATGTAGGGCCACATGGGAATGCACCAAGGTTACTCGGAATGTAATGGAGAGGGGGAAATGTGATCCTTCATTGTGGTTTCCTTGGGAAGGGATTAGTGAGGCAATGTAAGCAAGTTTAGGATTGGCCAGTTTGAGTAATTTCAGTGGGCTCTGAGACAGAGGAGAATCCCTACTTGTTTAGTACCTGGCCCTGGGATGATTATAACAGGCAGAGAGTAGCTCACACTGTGAGAGATGAGAAGTAGTTTAGGTGTAGGCTTTGGATTTGTTTCTTTGCACTAGGAAAAATGTACTCCTGAGTGAGTCATTTACAATCTCAAGGAATTGACTAGCCCTGAGAAGTCCCCAAATGTCAAAGCATCAAATATAGAAAATGAAATGCATTGTTAATATACTCTGGCATTAGAATACAGTGTCCATGGCTTTGGCAAATGCAGCCACCTCAGAAAAAGTAAAGCTTGAGTGAAGCAGTTCCCTCTGGACACTGAGCTTCTTATATGTGGAGAAGGACATCACAGATCCCTGAATGTCCATGCTGCTTGTCCCATGTGACAGATGCACAGCTCTGAGTATGGAGAATGACAGAACATGTGTAATATTTTGCTTATAACTCCTCAGTAAGGGAGGTGCTGCAGTGCTCTACATTAGTTATTGCTACTCTACCTACTTTGCATTTCCTTTGTTAAAGATAAAGAAAACCAACAAGCTAGATGCCCTGTGCTAAACCTGTCACAGTGGTCTCATGTCTGCATTACTTTCTCCTTTACAACAGAGAAACTGTATGGTAGAAATAGGGCTGGCACTGAGGAGACCTACTTCAAGCCTCAGAATGGCAATAACATTAGCCCTACAACCTCAGGAAGATATTATCTTTTCCCCATCTGTTTTCTTATAGATAAAAATGAGGCTTTGGACAAAGCACTTTTAGCCTTCTATTTGTGGAAATACCGAGTAATACTTGTGCAAAAGGTGTTTAGAGATTCACAAAAATGCTTTCAAATATCCTTCTCCTATTTGGGAAACAAAGTGGTTTTAAGCATCTTTATTCTACAACACACTAGAATTTAATTCCCGTAGAGCTGACTGTAACTGCAAGTATATTACCTATGTAAGAAACAAGGAAATAGTGACTCCCAAACCAGTAGAAAGATAGTCATCACCAGACAAAGGGAAAATGGTAGAAGGTAGTTGACAGTAGTAGCATATTTACAAATCACAATAGTGGCATTTAGATAATCGTGTTGGATTGTAACTCCAGAGTAACCAGAAATGAAGAAACGGGGGAGAAGGAGAGGGAAGGGGGAGCTAATTGCATTACTATAAAACCAGTTTTCTTTGTCTACTTGGTGCGTACATTCTCCTGGCTGAGGGTGCACCCGACTCTGCACACTCGTGAATAAACGCCTCTCTTTGCCGCTCAAGTCCTGTGTCCTGGTTTTATTGTGAGCATCTCTCACACCTACCACTTTTATAAAATTTTATTTCTTCAAGTGAAAGTTCAGAGTTTCCCAAGTTCAAGGACTATTCCTTTAATGTGATCCTTTCTAGTGTAATCACATTATATTTTATATATAAATCCATATAGACAAAAAATTTATGGTTATTTGAGGGGTTCCTAGATTTGCAGAGACCCTGCAGCTTTCCAAAGCTTCTGCTTATTCTCCTCCTTTCTTCTAATATACACTTTCTGAGCTTTCCTGAGGAGTTTCTCAATTGTTCTATGTGGCCCACTCATTTACCTTCTGCAATTTCTTACAAATATCTGGACAGATTTTTTTATACAAAGGTGACCTTTTAAGAGTCCCTGCCCTAGAATGGCCTCCCCCACTCCTGCTCTGCTCTCTCAGGGCAGGGGCTAGAGAGAAATAGCTGTGATGACAGGATCAGGCAGCATATGAAAAACTGCTGGAGTTTAAATGTGACACCTTTTTCCATCTGTGCTGAAGAGGTAGGCACCCTGCTGTTTTCTGTATGGCTTTGAATAGCAGGTTAATTGCTCTATTGTTACCAGGACCTAGTAGTTCCTAAATTTAGAATTTAGTCACTGTTTTAAAGACTTATAAGCTTACTTTTTCTTCTTATTTCTTTCCATTTTTAATGTCCTTCCTTGCCATGCCACATACGGATGTGGCATGTCTCTTTCTTTATTCCTTAATTCCTTGCTTTCTCCTCCCTTCCCTTTACTTTTTTCAACTTACACAGACCACCTCTGACTTACCTGCTCAGTTGCCCTCCAATATATGCAATCCTGCAATATAACATTCTAAAATAACCAATAGCATTATAAATGATTAGAACTTTGTAGACTTTTGGAGATTCTTGTAGGATTCTCTTATTTGATAAAGCTTTCCAAGAATTATAAATGTATTAAGCATTATTAGCCTAGAATCTTCTTTTTGGTAAGAAGAAAATAATAAATCCTTGAGATATTTCAAGGGCCCTTTGAAATACCTCAAAGCCATGAGGAAGTCTTTTAAATTTTAAATCTTGGAAATCCTGTCAAACATATGACCTAAGGGATATATATTATGAAGTGATATTTGACTATTTATTTAAAGTGATAATAAAAGGTATATAACTTTAATACAAGCTGACAAAAATTCAGTTCTTAGCATTGAGAGACACGAATTTTTAAACATTAGTTAAGAATTTTAGTAATACACCATGGCATATAATTATTTTACTAAACAGAACCTTAGCTTTTAGGCAAATATAGGAAAACCTTTCTTACAGCCTTTCAGTAAAGGCTTGGGTCAGGCAGTCAAGGAATAGTGTCACCTCCTGCTGGGTGATTAGGTGGCTGCTTGGCTGGAAAAGGGTTGGTAGATATGTAAATGAAGTGGTCAGAGAAAAGGGAAAAAGACTTATGAGTGAGGTAGATTGAAAGAGAAGCTTTATTTATATCGGGTCCTGGAAAAGCCAGGACTTTTTATTGCAGGCTAAAATCTTTTTCTCTCCTCTCGAGAACTATACCTAAGTAGGGAATTGCCACAGGGATGGGACTGTGATTGCTTTACAGTGTGCCTAACATTGCATGGACTTTTTTTTCTTGATGGTGGGAAAATCTAGAGTTCTGTCTGGGTCCACATCCTAGCTTATCCTTTCATGGGAGTCTTCTTCTAGTGAGTTCCCTAGTGGCTTTTAAACACTCCCAGTGCCCACGGGATGTGACAGCTTCCCTAGGAGAGAGAGCAAGACCTTTACCTGGAAAAAATTAACATAGCCCCTCCTTACTTCTCTGGCAAGGAGTCGTCGTCGGCAGCCGTCCGTCTCGAGAGACGATGGTGTAGCTTCTTCAGAGTCTATCTGCACCGCCAAGAATGGCTGTGCAGTCCGACTCGGGAGTGACATGGTATCTGTCTCCTCCCGTGTTGAATCGACATCTTGCGATGACGCTGAAGCTACAGAGCCTGGGCAGGGTAATATGGAGGGTCTGCTGTTGCCCATGCAGCAGACCCCCCCTCTCTTCGCAGCTGAAGGGTCCAAGGGAAAGACGGAGTCGATACAGCTTGGGTTCAGGTGCGCCGCAGGAGTTGCCGGTGTTGACTACAACGTCAAACCGCCTTAGGGACTCCGGCTCCGGATTTTCTGTCGGGGTTTACTCCCTTAGCCTTTCCCCTGAAGAGGTATGCCGCAAGGCAGCGGAGGTTTTTTGGAGTCAGAGTTTTCCTTCTCTGATGTACCCTGACTGGAAGATCGAACCAGCGACACTTAGCTCGCAGGCCGACGCTCAATCCACTGAGCTAAACCAGCCAGGGCAATGGCAAGGAGTATACAGATGCAAATTGAGTTGTTAAAAGTCACTTGGGGTAGGAAAAACTGCTGCAAGCTTTGAGGGAATGGGGAAATTCTCAAGGTCGCAGCTCACAATAGAGTTTAAAATTCCTAGAGTAAAGGGGGATTGTAACCCATTCTCCTTAACACTTTTCCTAAACTCTTTGTATACATTAAATGGCATGGGCTCCCAATCTGGAGCCTGTCCCTGCCTGCTGATAATGGGAAAGGCAGGCAGGGCTTTCCAATTTCCTGCCTGTGCTGCTTCCTAAACACAGTTTTCCATAGGAGTAGGTGGACCTTTGTCGGCAGGCAGAAGCAGAGAGAGCCATTGAGGCTTTCCAAGATCCCAGGGGAGAAGGCACGGAAGAGCAGATTGCTCTGCAGAGGCTGCAGCTCTCCACATGTCTCCTTCTCCCTCTCCCTCTCAAACTTATCTTGGCTGTAGCACCTTCTAAGCCTAAGTCTTTTTCCTTACTTTCCCTTTGTTTCTTTGAGGCCACTGCATTTTGAGCTGAGGCAGTATGCAGGGAGTAGAGCTGTGTGAACTAAGCTCCAAGTAAGTAAATTCTGATGACCTAAGGTGGCTTTACTCTCTTGTTGTCACTTTAACTTCTAACCAATCTTCTCCCAGACTTCCATATCTAAAGATCCCTTGTTGGGAAACCAGGGGCAGTGATACTGTTACAGAAACAGGGGAGTCCAAAAATCCCCAGAGTTTGCGATTGGGGTATGGGGAGAAGGAAGCAGCTTTTAGAATGCCTCCACATGCCTGAGGCTGATGGCTAGTGTCTTTTTTATGAAAAATGGCTTTAAGGCATCCAAAGCCTCAGGTAGATGGGAGGGGTCTTGGACCAGGGGATGGTACCGAGAAAGCACACAGAGCCTGCATGAGGTTCTGTGAATGGTCAGAACTGGTTACCACACCCACTGCACCAGAGGATGTAGTCAGGGATTTAAAAATAAGCGGTAGACATTTTAGCCACGCTGACTGTGTGGATTTAACTGGGACTGAGGATGCAGTTTTAAGGAAGGGACATACCTTGCTGCTTTGACTGGGAACAGACTGACCATGTGATTACAAAAGGACTAACTAGACAGTTTACAAGGAGGCTGAGAATCCACAAGGTTCTGGATTAAAGGCTGGTGGACCCCACAACACAGACGAGGTCTCCCCAATCAGAATTGAATGATTGGCAGCTACTGGTAAAGCTCAACTGTGTTTGGAAAGTAGGGAAATGGTTTCTCTAACTTTTCTAAAACTAGCCTGGTTTGGTAGGGGGAGGCAAAAATATGTGTTTATGGGTGTTTTAAAGAACATAAGACTTAACAACAGAAATCCGCAAATAACTAAATCTATATAACTGTTAAATAAACAAATTTTTTTCTTTTCACTAAACTCTGTTATTGAGAGTTATAATTCTGGTGGCGGGCAATCGGGCCCCTAACTAAAGAGCCCGTGGGTTTGTTTTCAATTGGAGCAGCCCAGGGGTTCTGTAACAATACTTCACTGTCTGCAGCAAGTTGATTAAATGCTGCTCTTTCATATGGCATCCCACAGCCTTAAGAAGCTGCTGGAATAAGCAAAAATAGATCTCTTGCTCTTTAGAGAGTCCCATACCCATTGTTGGATATTGGGGTAAAACCCTTCCTTAAATGTATACATGTCAGTAGCTTTCCAAAAGCGCTGGCGCCATTGTCCCTGTTGGAAACAAGGACATAGTGACTCCCAAACCAGTAAAAAGTCATTGGTAACAAAGGGCAAATGTAATTAAAGGGTCTTAAGGGCAAATGTAATTAAAGGATCTCTGAGAAGGGAGAAGACAGCACTAGCATATTCACAAATCATAATAGGGGCATTTAGATGAACGCGTTAGATTGTAAGTCTGGAGTATCCGGTCATGGAGAAACAGGGAAGAAGGAGAGGGGAGGGGAAACTAGTTGCGTTAGGGCAGGAAAGCTAATCGCTCTCACTTTAGGGTGGCAATTTCAGGGTGGGGAAGCCAAGACTATAAAACCATGTTCCTTTGTCAATTTGGGGCGCACATTCTCCTGGCTGTGAGGGTGCGCCCGGCTCTGCAGACTCGTGAATAAAGGCCTCGCTTTACTGCTCAAGTCCTGTGTCCCGGTTTTTATTGTGAGCGTTTCTCACATCCCTTACCTCAGGATGATTTGGCCAAAAATTCCCTCCTTGATATGTAGTCCATATGCATGGCTCATAGCCAGTAGCATCTCTGTGGGTGCCACTTGCTGGGTTCCTTGACCAACAGGAGCTATAGTGCAGATGAAAATGACCCAGAAACTGTCTGCCTGTCCTGGGGAGTGAAGGATGAGCAACTCTTCAAGGAGAGAATGCTCCAGACCCCTCCTCAGAGTTCTGATTTATTTAGTAGCAAGCATGAAAGGAATCCTGCCAAATGGGATACAGCCATTCTGCCAAACAAGATGTGGATAAATTATCTACAAAGCTTTGAACCAACTGTGTGAAAGTCAACCTGGTGACAGTTGTTATCTATTTATCACTTCCCTACTATCTTACCAGAAATATGTGACTTCCCCGGAGACTGTTTTCAGCCTGTTCTTCCTGCCTCTGTTTTCAGGGCATTGGGGGGAGGGAGAGGGTGAGGGTCACAATTTTCTGAACCAATACCACCCATCCCCCACAATTATTTATTAATGTGATAATGTGAGAAATGCTCACAATAAAGCACTGGGACATAGGACTTGAGCAGCAAAACAAGGCATTTATTCATGAGTCTGCAGAGTCGGGCGCACCCTCAGCCAGGAGAATGTGTGTGCCAAGTAGACAAAGAAAACTGGTTTTATAGTAATGTGTTAGCTCCCCCTCCCTAACGCAATTAGCTCTCCCACCCCTCTCCTTCTCCCCCGTTTCTCCATTACTGGTTACTCAGGAGTTACAATCTAACTCGATTACCTAAATGCCCCTATTGTGATTTGTAAATATGCTAATGCTGTCAACTCCCTTCTCAGAGATTCTCTAATTACATTTGCCCTTAAGACCCTTTAATTACATTTACCCTTTGTTACTACTGATTTTCTACTGGTTTGGGAGTCACTATTTCCTTGTTTCCTACAATAGAATGTGGGCACAGAATCAGGTTAAGGAGAAGGCTGTAAAGAAATCAGACGCCAAGTAATATTTCATCGTATATATATTCCACCTCTTCTTTGTCCAATCTTCTACCAATGGACACAGGTTGCTTCTATATCTTGGATATTATAAATAATGCTACAATGAACATAGAGATGTTACAGAAACAGGGGAGTCCAAAAACAAACCCCAGAGTTTGCGGCTGGGAGATAGGGAAAAGGAAGCAGCTTTCAGGATGCCCTTGCATGCCTGGGGCTAGTGGCTGGAAACATTCTTGCACAAAGATCCGCTTTACTTCCAAGGCTCAGGAAGATGGGAGGGGTCTTGGACTGTGGGCTGGTAAGGAAGAAGCCTAGAGAGCCTGGGTAAGGTTCTGTGAATGGTCAGAACTGCTTGCAACACCCACTGGGTCAGGGGACACAGTCAGGGATAGATAAGCAGCTGCGGACATTTTAGCTGAGGCTCTGGGGCTGGCTGTCTCTCTGGGGCTCACTCACTCTCTGGCCCTGGCTCTCATGGGCTCCCTCCATGTGGCTTGGAGGAGAAGGGGTCTCCAGGCTGCTTAAAGAAGAAGCTCTCGCCATGCAGTTTTGAGAAGGAGAGGAGATCCATGCAGTTTACAGGAAGAAGGCAGTTTACAAGGAGGCTGAGAATAAAGGTGGTCCTACATTGAGAGCTGGAGGGCACCACAGCACAGAAAGGACCTCCCCAATCAGAATTGAGTGATTGGCAGCTACTGGTAAAGCTGAACTGTGTCTAGGAAGTAGCGAAACGGTGTTTCTGACTTTCCTAAGACTGGCCAGGTCTGGGAAGGGGAGGCAGAACTATGTGCAAATAAACAATTCTTTTTCTTTTCACCAAACTCTCGTATTGAGAGTTATAATTCTGGCAGCAGGCAATCGGGCCCCTAACTAAACAGCCCGTGAGTTCTGTTTCAGTCGGAGCAGCCCAAGGGTTCTGTTACAGAGGTGCATATGACTTTCTGAATTTGTGTTTTGCATTTCTTCAAATAAAAACCTGAAAGTGGGATTGCTGGTTCATATGGTAGTTCTATTTTTAATTTGTTAAGAAACCTCAACATTGTTTTCCATAGTGGCTGCACCAATTTACAATCCTATCAGCAAACATATGAGTGTTCCCTTTTCTCCATATCCTTGCCAAAATTTGCTGTTTGTTGATTTACTGATAACCATTCTACCAGGCGCGAGGTGATATTTCATTGTGGTTTTAATTTGCATTTCTATGATGTTTAGTGATGTTGAGCATTTTTTCATATGTCTTTTGACCAACAGTACATCCTCAGGAAAAATATTGTCTATTCAGGTTCTCTGCCCATTTTTCTTCTTTTTTCTTTAAGTATACTTTATTGGTTATGTTGTTATAATAGTTCCAAATTGTTTCCCTTTGCTCCCTTTTTTGCAGTATCCCCGTTCCCTCCAGCAATCCACCCCCCTTAGTTCATGTCCATGGGTCACGCATATAGTTCTTTAGCTTCACCCTTTCTTATATTATTCTTAACTTCCTCTGTCTATTTTGTACCCACCAATTATGCTTCTTCATTTCTGCACCATATCCCCATTTCTCCCCCTTCTCCCTTCCAGCTGATAACCCTCCAAATGATCCCTGTACCTATGATTCTGTTCCTATTCATTCTGGTTTGCTTAGTTGAATTTTGTTTTTATTTTTTAGATTCAGTTGCTGATTGGTGTGAGTTTGTTGTCATTTTAATGTTCATAACTTTGATCTTCTTTTTCTTAAGTAAGAAAGTCCCTTTGACATTTCATATAATAATGGCTTGGTGAGGATGAACTCCTTTAGCTTGACCTTGTCTGGGAAGCACTTTATCTGCCCTTCAATTCTAAATGTTAGCTTTGCTGGATAGGGTAATCTTGGTTGTAAGTTCATGCTTTTCATCACCTTGAATACTGCTTGCCAGCCCCTTATTCCTGCAAAGTTTCTTTAGAGAAGTTAGCTGAGTCTTATAGGCAACCCATTGTAGGTAACTCTTTGCTTTTCTCTTGCTGCTTTTAAGATTCTCTCTTTATCTTGAACTTCTGGCATTTTAATTATGATGTGTCTTAGAGTGGTCTTATTGGTGTGTAGCTTGTCTGGGACTCTCTGTGCTTCCTGCACTTGTATGTCTATTTCCTTCGCCAAATTTGAGGAGTTTTCCTTCATTATTTTCTCACATAAGCTTTCAATTTCTTGCTCTTCTTCTTCTTCTTCTAGCACCCCTATGATTTGGGTGTTGGCACATTTCAATTTGTCCCAGAGGTTACAAAGCCTATCCTCATTTTTTTTTAAATTCTTGTTTTCTTATTCTGTACTGGTTGACAGTTTTTTTCTTCCTTATGTTCCAAATTATTGATTTGAACCCTGGTTTCCTTCCCTTCACCATTGGTTTTGTGTGGATTTCCTTTGTTTCATTTAGCATAGCCTTCACTTCTTCCCTTATGCATTTGCCTTACTTAAGCATATCTGTCAAGCCTGTGAGCATCTTTATTACCAGTGTTTTGAACTCTACATCTGTTAGGTTGGCTACCTCCTCATCTGTGAGGTTGGCTATCTCCTTATCACTTAGTTCTCCCAGTGGAACCTTGATCTGTTCTCTTTTGGGCCATACATCTCTGTCTCCTCATCTTGATAGGCTCCTGTTTGTTTGCCTCTGTGTCTTAGGTAGGGCTGTCACACCTATTATGTTGTAAGGGACGGAGCCTTAGAAATTCATCAGTACAGGGCGACCTGTTTCACCACGTTGTGGTGCTGTATGTGGGGGAAAGGTCTGAGAGGGAACAATGCCTCTTGCTCAGCACTCGCCCCTTTTCCAGGCACTTCTCTCACTTTCATAGGGGACTGGCACCTCTCTAGCTGTTGCCTTGGCTGTTGTTCCCAGAGTGAATGGGTCTGCAGATGATCTAGGATTGCGGGGGTCCTTTAAACAAGCAGACTCTGCTGAGAGACTGAGAGTTTCTTCATCTACACCAAACCCCACTGATTTTCACAGTCAGAAGCAATGAGGCTTGATTTTCCCTGGCGCTGGGACCACGAGCTTCATGGTCAGGTCTAGTGCTCCCCAAGTTCCCTCCCAACTTTTAAAAATATGTGACTATGTTTTCTGCTGGTCTGCTGCTTCTGTCGATGCTGTTGTCACCACACAACATCCTCTCTGCCCCGGCTTCATCCTTCCTTCCTGTCTGAATGAGTATTTCTTCTTTATATCTTTGTTTGTTGGACTTCCATCCAGCTTGATTTTCTGGAACTTCTGCTTGTTTCTAGTTTTGAGGTAGTTGTTTTCCTTCTTAGTTGTAAAGGGAGACACAGTGTGTCTGTCTAGGCATCCATCTTGGCCAGAAGTCTCTCTGCCCGTTTTTCAATTGGATTATTTTCAGGGGAGGTTTTGGTCTTAAATGAGTTCTTTATATATTTTGGATATTAAATGCTAACTAGGTTTATCATTGGCAAATATCTTCTCCCATTCAGTAGATTGTCTTTTCATGTTGTTGATAGTTTACTTCCTGATAAATAACTTTATTTTTTTAATTAATTTATTTTTCTTCAGTTTTTTTAAATGAATTTATTGGGGTGACACTGGTTAACAAAATTATACAGGTTTCAGGCTCATGATTCTATGATACACCATCTGTACAATGTGTTTGGTGTCCTCCACCCAAAGTCAAGTCTCCATCCATCACCATTTATGCCCCCTTATACTCCTCCTCCGCCCTCCACTCATGCTCTTGGTAATCACCATGATGTTGTTAGTGGTTAGATGTTCATGAGTTTTTTCTTTTCTTTTTTGCTCAATCTCTCCACCTTCCCAGTTTTCTCTCCCCAACAACTGTCAACCTGCTCTCTATGAGTCTATCACTGTTTTGCTTGTTAGTTCATTTTGTTTGTTAGATTCCACATATGAATGAAATGATATGGTTCTTGTCTTTCTCTGATTGGTTTATTTCACGTAGCATGATGTGCTCTAGGTCAGTCCATGCTGTTGGAAAGGGTAATATTTCCTTTTTTCTTTTTACAACCAAGAAGTATTCCATCATGTAAATGTACCACAAGATTTTTTATCCACTCATCTACTGATGGTCACTTGAGCTGCTTCCAAATATTGGCTATTGTAAATAACACTGCAATAAACATAAGGGTGCATATATTCTTTTGAATCAGTGTTTTAGGTTTCCTTGGATATATTCCCAGAAGTGAAATTGATGAGTCATGAGACAGTTACATTTTTAACTTTTTTTTTTTTTGAGGTAACTCCACACTGCTTTCTATAGTGGCTGCACCAATCTGCATTCTCTCACCAAGAGTGCATGAGAATTCTCTTTTCTCCACATCCTCATCAATGCTTGTTGTTTGTTGATTTGTTGATGATAGTCATTCTGACAGGTATGAGGTAATATCTCATTGGGGTTTTAGTTTGCATTTTCTGGTGATTAGTGACTTTGAACATCTTTTCATATGCCTATTGGTCATCTGTAGATCTTCTTTGGAGAAGTGTCTATTAAGGTCCTTTGCCAAATTTTTGATTGGTTTATTTTCTTGGTGTTGAGTTTTATAAGTTCTTTATAAATTTTGGGTATTAGCCCCTTATCAGATGTATCATTGGCAAATATGTTCTCCTGGTCAGCAGGCTGTTTTTTCATTTTGTTAATGGTTTTATTTTCTTTTTAGGTATATTTTATTGATTATATTGTCACAATAGTTCCATTTTTCCCCTTTTTCTTCCCCCCGCCCAGCAACCCCTCCCCAAGCAATCCCACCCCTCCCAGTCCATGTCCATGGGTCATGCATACAAGCTCTCTGGTTTCTCCCTTTCCTATATTATCATTATTTTTAACAATCCCCTCCTGTCAGACTTGAGACCCTTTATAATCTTATAGAGGACAATGGGCAATGGTCTCATGTTCTTCTAGCTGCTTCAAGCAATGGTTTCCTTTTCTATGCAAAGATGTTTTAGTTTGATGTAGTCTGTTTGTTTATTTTTCTTTTGTTTCCCTTGCCTGACACAAAAACTTATACATAAATGTTTATAACAGCATTATTCATAATAGTCAAGAAACAGAAATTACTCTGATGCCAATTAACTATGAAGTGATCAATAAAATGTGGTATAATCATACAATGGAATATTATATGACAATAAAAAAGAATGAGGTACTGATATATTCTACAACATGACCAATCCTTGAAAACATTAAGTGGAAGAAGCCTGGCACAAAAGGCCACATATTATATAGTTTCACTTATATGAAACATCCAGAATAAGCACATATAGAGAGACAAAAATTAAATCAATGGTTGCTTAAAGTTAGAGGTATTTTGTTAGAGGAAAGAGGATGGTGATTTACTGATAATGGGCATGTTTTTTTTTAAGAGAGACAAAAATGTTCTATAATTAGACTATAGCGATAGTTGCATGTTCTGTATTTTTAAAACAGTGAATTGTACCTTTTATATGAATAACTTTTATAGTATATAAATTATATTTCAATAAATCTATTTTTAAGTAAAAATGGATATTACTAAGAGCAGTTTTTAAAGAGTTTACGGCCTATGTTTTCTTCTAGGATTTTTATGGTTTCAGGTCTTAAATATAAGTCAATACGTCCTGAAGGGGCATTTTCTTCACCAGAAAAGGGTTCCAGCCTCTAGGAACTTCTCACCCATCCCCAGTAGCCATCTGATCCTGGTCCCAAAGGTCAAGAACTTTTGTCTGTTTTCATATTTTAATCATCAATCTTATCCATGAAATGACTTCTGATATTTGATGCAAAAGAAAAAAAAAAGTTGTGCCTTTTTTTTTCTTCTAACTTACAGTTAGTAAATAGTCTGGGAAGACATTAGCTTAGTTTACAGTTGCAGAGGTTGACCAGTGAATCTACTTTTCCTGCCCAGGCAATGGGGAGCTCAGAACAGAGACCTGGGTGTTTATATTCTCTCCTTTGTTTTTCTCCTAGCATCATTCCCAAAACAGTTTTAAGGAAGTCCACTGTTTGTTTGTTTGTTTGTTTGTGGCAACTGGAAAAGAGAATTTGGAATACACTCATGCTGCATATGGAGGAAGCTGATCTTTGTCCAGCAAAGATTGGAGAACTCAAGTTTGGAACCTCAGTGGACTTTAAAAGCTCCTCAACTGTGAGAGACCATGGGCTTTAAATATTCACCTACCTAGTCCCCACATGAACTTGCCCCCATCTTCCCTGCTGGTCCTAGTGCCAGAAGGCAGAATGAAAACATCTTGGAGCCTTACAGAGGACATCAGAATCCAAAAGGAGAAGAAAGCAAGGAACCAGGAAAGTCAGGGAAGGATGTTGGAGGCCACTGGCCTATGCAGGGATTTCTTTCTATCTCCCCCAGACCTAAAAATACTTTATATATCTTTTGTTGAATTGTTTTGTTAACCTTTGAAATTTTACTGTTAAAATTTAAATTTCTCTGGGAAAGACAAAACTATGAAGACAGTAAAAAAATCAGTGATATTCAGGGGTTGGAGAGCAAGACAGAATAGGTAGAGCACAGAGGATTTTTAGGTTAATAAAACTACTCTACATGAAACTATAATGATAGATTCATGTTATTATACATTTTCCAAAACCCATGGAATGTACAGCACCAAGAGTGAAGCCTAATGTAAACTATGCACACTGGGTTATTATGATGTTAAGGTAGGTTCATCAGTTGTAAAAATGTACCACTCTAATGGGGGATATTGACAATAGCAGAGGCTGAGCATGCATGGGGACAGGATATATATGGGAACTATCTGTACCTTCCCCTCAAATTTTCTTTGAGCCTAAAACTACTGTTTAAAAAATTCTACTAATTAAAAAATAACTGGGAATAGTATTTTAAAATTTTAATTGCTTCATAAAGATCCTCTTCTAATACTGGTTACTACCTAACTAATATCAATTCACCATGGCTGACTGAAATAGAGTGTTGTTTTTGGTGGTGAGGAGATGATGAATAATTTGAGAATGTGTAGCTCTTTGGGAGACAGAGATGGCATGCTGTGAGTTGGTTGAGTGAGGACTTGTGACAGAAAAGAGGGTAGCAGGAGAGTGCAAGCTGATGAATATTACTGTCAACTGGTCATCAAGGACAAAGAATAAGTTCTTCCCTTGCTTCCTCTGAGATGCAGATTTGGGGCTGCAAATATAAGTTTCCTAGTTTAGCTGAAAGAAAAATATGTTCCAAGGCCACACCACATGGAAAGATAGGACCCATTTATGCGAGTTATCAGCTATGGACTGAAGAGTTTGCTCTGGCTCCAAAGACCTAGAGAATGAGTACACTCTGGCACTGGGTCCACATTTGAAGAAGGATCACAAGTATTGTTCTGGGCAAGGGTGGCACAGCATTGGAGTCACCCTATGAAAGGTGAGGCCCCTTCCTTTTCCCACCCCACTCCCAGATTGGACCATGGAATTTCATCTTTCCTTGAGCTCCTAGGGACTTGTAAGCCCCTCAGTGCAAAGGAGTCTGGTATGTTTGGGCTGTTCTCATTTCAACATTGGTTTACAAGCCTCTGAGAGTGATGTCTGACACTCAGGGAGCACTCAGTGAGTAAACATTTCCTGAGAGGGAATAAGGAAATGAATAAATGAATCAATCTTTTAAATGCAGCCCTTTCCTCCAACCCCTTTACTCACTCATGCACCAAAATTCTGCCTGGCTGCCTGCTTCCTGTCACCAGGGCCTCCCAAGTCTGCTACTCCTCTGAGATTGGAACCATATGGAGTCACTGAAGTATGACAGTGTTCACAGCCATCACCCTTGCTCCCTGCATGCTTCTTTGGCTCCAGTGGGATTCTCTCTCCCAGCTCATTGCCTCTGAGTTCCCTCAGCCCTCTTTCTTGTCATGCTCCTCCTGACTGCACAACTTTGCGAGGGCACATCAAATTCGCACTTTCCGCCTTGCTCTGTCAGATTTCTATACGGCTTTGTCAGAGGCAGCGGATGGAAAATTTGTATTCCCACAAGATCCATATGTTGAAACCCTAACCTCAATGTGATAGTATTTGGAGTTGGGGCCTTGAGGGGGTAATTAGTGTTAGATGGGGTCATGAGAGTGGAGCCTTTGTGATGGTGTTAACATCCTCATGATGGTATTAACAATCCTATAAGCCCCCATGATGAAGAGACAGAACCCTCTTTCTCTCAGCTCTGTGAGGACACAGTGAAAAGGTGGCCATCTACAAGCCAGGAAGAGAATCCTCACAGGAATCGGAATGGATAGAACTTTGTTTCTGTACTTCCAGCTACCAAAAGTGTGAGAAATCCACGTGGGCTGTTTATGCCACCCAAACTAAGTTGTTTTGTTATGGTAACTTGAACTGAGAAGAAAACCTAGACTAAGAGGGTGGAAAAGAAGCCTGTCAGGTCTCCTGGGGGATGTGAACTGGAACCCCATGAAGACAAGTCTCAACACTGACTCCAGACCAGGAGTGGAGCTCGCATGAAGATGCTGGGCACAGCAAAGAAGGAGGTCAAATCCACTATCACATCTGAGTGTGGTTTATGGAACTTTTGCTTAGGGCTTTCATGTAGAGTTGCACAGTGTTTTCACTGCTCAAAGGCCCCAAGCTGAAGTTCATCCTTCAGTAGGCTTGCCAAGCTGTGTGTTCTAACAAAGTGGGCACTTTTCTAATTCTCATTTTTTGATTTGCACAAAGCTACCTTGTAGGGTAATGGGCCAGCTCTCTTTGGCTCCCTCCCTCACTCCTTCTCTCCTGTGTTTTTTTTCCCATCACCTGTAACAGTCCCAGTAACAAGCCACAAACCTTCCATTACAAGTGAGCTGAGCCCTGTATTTCTTACACTTTTCTTCCAGACAGCCTTACAACTTGTATACAACAATGCAGGCACTGGATGTTGAGCTCAGAGGTTCTCCTCCCAATCCACCTAGCAGAACCCCTGACACCTTTGAGTGTGCTCCATCAAGGCTAATTGAATGGCTCAGGTGTTCAGTCCATTACTACCTGGCCCATTGGGCCAGCATTTACTTATTCTGCAGAATTTGTTTCCTCACCAGTCTCTTTGGTGAAACCTTCTCTGCACCCCCTGGACAAAGTTCTGGGTCTGATCCCCCCAAAAGCTGCCATGACATGGGTCCCATTTGTATTCTGGCCAAGAACTCAAAGAATGGAATAGTGCTGACCTGATTTTGTAGCCTCAGTACCCCATGGACTCCTCAAACCACAGAGAAATACATTAGCAGTGAGTAAATAAGATCCCTAAACTATTGCTTTTGAGGAATTTTCTCTTCCTTAATTATTACTTTGTTATTTCTTTACAGTCCTTATTATGAATCATGAAAAATTTCAAATTCAGAAAAGCAGAATAATAAACAGATGACTACTACCTTCCACTAAGATTGAACAGAAGCTAACATTTTGTTATATTGTTTTAGATATTTTTACTTTAAATAAACCTCACAAATACAGGTAAATACAGACAAACTCTATTTCTGCATCTCTTTTCCTCCTTTTTTTTCAGAAAAATAACTTTATTACTTGTATTAATTTATTTTTATTTTTTATTTTTTTATTTTTGGTTTTTCAATTACAGTTGTCCCATTTTTCCCCCATTTCTCTCCCCCACACAGCCCACTCCCCTACTGCAACCATATCCCTCCCCGCTGTCCATATCCATCAGTCATTGATACACGTTCCTTGACTAAACCCCTCCCTTACTTATCCCCCTTCTCTCCTTCCCCCGCCCCCCCCCCCCAATGACTGCTATTCTGCTCTTTGTTCTATTTAGTTCTTTTGTTTGTGTTGTTCTTTATTTTTCTGTATTAGGTGATATCATATGGTATTTTTCTTTCTTTGTCTGGCTTATTTCACTAAGCATAATTCTCTCTAGTTCCACCCATGTTGTTGCAAATGGCAGGAGTTCCTGCTTTCTTTCTGCTACATAGTATTCCATTGTGTAAATGTACCACAGTTTTTTGATCCACTCATCTACAGATGGGTACTTAGGCTGTTTCTAGCACTTAGCTATTGTAAACAGTGCTGCAATAAGTGCATAAGTTCTTTTGAATTGGTGTTTCAAGATTCTTAGGGTATAGTCCTAGTAGTGGAATCGCTGGTTCAAAAGGCAGTTCCATTTTTAATTTTTTGAGGTAATTCCATACTATTCTCCATAGTGGCTGTACCAGTCTGCATTCCCACCAACAGTGCAGTAGGGTTCCCATTTCTCCACATCCTTGCCAGCACTTGTTGTTTGTTGATTTGTTGATATGGCCATTCTGACTGGTGTAAAATGGTATCTCATTGTGGTTTTTATTTGCATCTCCCTGATGGCTGATGATGTTGAGCATTTTTTCATGTGTCTATGAACCTTTTGTATTTCCTCTTCGGAGAAGTGTTTGTTCAGGTCCTTTGCCCATTTTTTAATTGGGTTGTTTGTTTTCTTGATGTTGAGTCGTATTAGCTCTTTATATATTTTGGAGATTAGTCCCCTGTCTGTGATGGCATTGGCAAATATGTTTTCCCATATGGTTGGTTTCCTTTTCATCTTGCTGATGTTTTCTTTTGCTGAGCAGAAACTCTTTAGTTTGATGTAATACCATTTGTTTATTTTTTCCTTTATTTCTCTTGCTTTAGGAGATGTATCCATGAAGAAATTGTTACGTGAGATATCTGAAATTTTCCTGCCTATGTTTTCCTCTACGACTTTTATGGTGTCACAGCTTACATTTAAGTCTTTGATCCATCTTGAGTTTATTCTCGTGTGTGGTGTAAGTTGGTGGTCTAGTTTCATTTTTTTGCAAGTCCCTATCCAGTTCTCCCAGCACCATTTGTTAAAGAGGCTCTTCTCACTCCATTTTATGTTCCTTCCTCCTTTATCAAATATTAGTTGACCATAGAGGCCTGGGTTTATTTCTGGACTCTCTATTCTGTTCCACTGATCTATATGTCTGTTCTTATGACAGTACCAGATTATTTTGATCACAGTGCTTTGTAGTATTGTTTGATATCTGGTGTTGTGATTCCTCCTGCTGTGTTCTTCTGTCTCAAGACTGCTTTTGCTATGCAGGGTCTTTTTCAGTTCCATATGAACTTTTGGAGTATATGTTCTAGGTCTGTTAAATATGTCATTGGTATTTTAATAGGGAGTGCATTGAATCTGTAAATTGCTTTGAGTAGTATGGCCATTTTGATGATGTTTATTCTTCCCATCGAAGAACATGTTATTTGCTTCCATTTATCTGTATCTTCCTTAATTTCTTTCTTCAGTGCTATGTAATTTTCAGAGTACAGGTATTTTATCTCTTTGGTTAAGTTTCCTCTAAGGTACTTTATTTTTCTTGTTGCTATACTAAATGGTATTTTCTTTTTTGTCTCTGTCTCTGATATTTTATTGTTGGTGTACAGAAATGCCTTAGATTTCTGTATATTTATTTTGTACCCTGCTATTTTGCCCAATTCACTTATTATATCGAGTAGTCTTTTAGTGGAGTTTATAGGGTTTTCTAGGTATACTATCATGTCATCTGCATATAATGATAGTTTTACTTCTTCTTTCCCGATTTGAATGCCTTTTATTTCTTTTTCTTGTCTGATTGCTGTGACTAGGACTTCCAACACTATGTTGAATAGGACTGGAGAGAGTGGACAACCTTGTCTAGTTCCTGAATTCAGGGGGAATGCTTTCAGTTTTTATCCATTGAGTATGATATTGGCCTCAGGCTTCTCATATATAGCCTTGATTATGTTAAGGTATGCTCCCTCTGTTTCCATTTTGCTGAGTGTTTTCATCATAAATGGGTGTTGTACTTTATCAAATGTTTTTTCTGCATCTATTGATGTGATCATGTGATTTTTGTTTTTTATTTTGTTTAGGTGATGTACTATATTTATTGATTTGCGGATATTAAACCATCCTTGCATTCCTGGGATGAATTTCACTTGATCGTGATGTATGATTTTTCTGATGTATTGCTGGATTCTGTTTACCATTATTTTATTGAGGATTTTAGCATCTATGTTCATCAGTGATATTGGCCTGTAGTTTTCTTTCTTTGTTTTGTCTTGACCTGTTTTTGGGATTAAGATAATACTGGTTTCATAGAAAGAGTTTGGGATTTTACCCTCTTCCTGGATCTTTCAGAAGAGTTTGAGGAGGATAGGAGTTACTTCTTCCCTAAATGTTTTGCAGAATTCGTCTGTGAAGCCATCCGGTCCAGGGCTTTTGTGTGCAGGGAGATTTTTTTTTTTTTAACGGAAGGAATGAAACTGCATGGAGATTTTTGATTACTGTTTCAATTTCCTTCTTTGTTATTGGTCTGTTGAGACTTTCCACTTCTTCTTGATTCAGTTTTGGAAGGTTGTATATTTCTAGAAAATTGTCCATTTCTTCTAGATTGTCAAATTTCTTGCCATAGAGTTGTTTGTAGTAATTTCTAACTATCACTTGTATTTCTGTGGTATGAGTCGTGATTTCTCCTGTTTCATTTCTGATTTTATTTATTTGGTTCTTCTCTCTTTTTTTCTTGATTAGACTGGCTAGAGGCATGTCAATTTTGTTTATTTTTTCGAAGAACCAACTCCTAGTTTTGTTGATCTTTTGGATTGTTTGTTTAGTCTCTATGTCATTTAGTTCTGCTCCGAGCTTGCTGATTTCCTTCCTTCTTCTTTCCCTAGGCTTTGTTTGTTGTTGTTGTTCTAGTTCTTGTAGCTTTATGGTTAGGTATTTTATTTGAGATTCTTCCAGCCTTTTCAGATATGCCTGTATTGCTATGAACTTCCCTCTCAGGGCTGCTTTTGCTGTGTCCCACAGGTTTTGGGCTGTTGTATGCTCATTATCATTAGTTTCTAGAAATTTCTTGATTTATTCTTTGATGTCATTGTTAACCCATTCATTATTTAATAGCATGTTATTCATTCTCCATGAGTTTTGATGTCTTTGATTTTTTTCCCTGAGGTTGATTTTTAGTTTCAAGGCATTGTGGTCTGAAAAGATGCTTGATATGATTTCAATTTTCTTGAATTTGTTGAGGCTTGTTTTGTGTGCTATCATGTGGTCTATCTTTGAAAATGTCCCATGTGCATTTGAAAAGAATGTATATTTTGCTTCTTTGGGGTGGAAAGTTCTATATATATCAGTTAAGTCCATGTGGTTTAGTGTGTTGTTCAATGCCTGTATATCCTTGGTGTTTTTTTGCTTGGATGATTTGCCTATTGTTGATAATGGAGTGTTGAAGTCCCCTACTATGAGTGTGTTGTTGTTGACATCCTTCTTGTGGTCTTCTAGTATTTGCTTTATGTATTTGGGTGCTCCTATGTTGCGTGCATATATGTTTATCACTGTTATATCTTCTTGATGGATTGTTCCTTTAAGTATTATGAAATGTCCTTCTTTGTCTCTTTTTATTGCCCTTGCTTTGAAATCCGTTTTGTCTGATATGAGGACTGCTACCCTGGCTTTTTTCTCCGGTTCATTTGTTTGGAATATTTTTTTATATTCCTTTACTTTCAGTCTGTGTAAATCTTTTGTTTTGAGGTGTGTTTTTTGTAAACAGCAAATATGTGGGTCCTGTTTTCTTATCCATTCTGTTACCCTATGTCTTTTAATTGTAGCATTTAATCTATTTACATTTAACGTTATTATTGATGCGTATTTATTCATTTCCCTTTGTACCTCTGTTCCTCTCCTCCCTTTTTTTTTTCCTTCTTTTTTCTTAGAACACTCCCTTTAGCATCTCTTCCAATGCTGGTTTGGTGGAGATGTATTCTTTTAGTCTTCCTTTGTCTGAGAAACTTCTTATTTCACCTTCCATTTTGAATGAGAGCCTTGCTGGGTAGAGTATTCTTGGTTGTAGGCCTTTGTTTTTCATTGCTTGAAATATTTTTGACCATTCCCTTCTGGCTTGTAATGTTTCTGTTGAGTAATCAGTTGATAGACTTATTGGAGCTCCCTTGTATGTTATTTGCTGTTTTTCTCTTGCTGCTTTTAGGATTCTCTCTTTTTCTTGGAATGTTGCCATTTTAATTATGATGTGCCTTGGAGTGGGTTTTTGGGTGTTCCTCTTCTTTGGAACTCTCTGTGCTTCCTGAACTTGTGTAACTTTTTCTCTCATCAGGTTCGGAAAATTTTCTGTCACTATTTCTCCTATCAGTTTTTCAATTCCATGCTCCTGTTCTTCTCCCTCTCTTATTCCTATGATCCTGATATTATTTTTTTTAATGCTATCCTGTAATTTCCTTACATCTTGTTCATATTTTTTCAATCATTTTTCATTTTGCTGTATTGTCTGGGAGTTTTTCTCTACATTATCTTCTAACTCACTAATCCGATCCTCTGCTTCATTTAGTCTGCTTTTGACTGATTCTACTGTGTTTTTCAGTTCAGAGATCGAATTCTTCATTTCTTCCTGGTTCTTGTTAATAGTTTCTATGTCTTTTTTTATGCTGGTGTAGTTCTCTGCAAGTTCCCTGTAATTTTCTTGGAGCTGTTGGTAACTTCCTTGGAGGTTGTCATAGTTGTTTTTAAGGTTGTCAAGTATATTGAGCTTCTTTACCACCATTGTTTTGAATTCTATGTCTGACATTTGTGCTATGTCTATTTCATCTACCTCTCTTAATGAGGATTCCTCTTTTCTTTTCCTTGAGGGGTTATTTTTTCATCTTACCATGTTGGATTCTTCTTGTTTGTTTTTATTTTTGGGGGGATGGTCTGCCTTGACTTCCCACCTTTGTGGTGTGAGCTTCTTTATAGGAGATCTGGGGGTTTCAGTGGTGCAGTCTCTTTGATCTCCTGAGCCTGATGTTCTTGGTTTACCCTTTATGTTGTTTGTTTATGCTGTCTGGTTATATTTCAGATGCTCTTTGGTAGGATATTCCCTCTGGCAAATTGATTGAGAGTCCCTCTGTCCACTTTGTCTTGAGTTCTTTTGTGGAGATGCTGTTAAAAACATAAACACACAGCCCAGGAAGGAGACCCACACCCTCAAAAATATCCCCTACGCTTTATCCTGCTATCATCAGCCAATGAGCCAGTATTCATATAAATATAAAGACATTAGACTTCCCTCCAGCTAGTGTTCAGTTGGTTATTCCAGATGATTTCTCCAAAATTAAGTTGTAAATCCAGACTGGTCCTGAGAGAAGATTAGTGTAGCTTCCATTTACTCCTCCACCATCTTGGATCCTCTACAGGAATATTGGGTGCGATGCACGCTTCTCGTGCCTGTCTTCCAGTGCCTGGAGCCCCAGAGAGGTGTGAAGGTCATCTTCAGTGCCCTGTGAGGGAAGTCGAGGCAGAAGCCACCCCCGCCACTCTCCCAGATTTGCACCCCACTTGCTATGCTCTGGGCTGGGGGCGCAACTTTAGCAGTAGGTTTACCATCCCCTGGCACCCGGCCGGCCTGGGGATGAGTAGGTCCATTCCCAGTGGGGGTGACAGGCAAGAAGGCAAAGTCGGGTGCCTGAACCAGCTCAGCAGGGAAGCCCCAGGGTGGGCTACAAGGACCAGGCTGTTCCCACAAAGGGAGGTGAAGATTGGGGGCCGCCACTTGGCATGGGCCGCAGCCGGTAAGGGGTTGCAGAGCCCACCCACTGCAAGAGAGCAGCGCAAGGGTGTGGGTGCAGCTAGAGCAGCCGTCGCCAGCACCCTCTTACCCGAGAGTAGAGCTGTGCGGGGTGCGAGCCAGGGTAATTGAGTCTTGATTATTGTTGGCCCATCCATGAACGGGGTTGACCTTCAGGTTGGCTGCCTGTGAGGATTGGCTCTGATTACCATGTATAAACTGCTCTCTGAGCACTGCCCCATAATACAGAATTTGTCCAAATACTGTCTGGTGCTTGCTTAGAATTTTTTTTGAATGTGCTGCTGAGGAGCTAATTGGGTTGTATTCTGATGTACCGTGAATCCTGCCACTGGACATGTTAGTAACAGTTCCCCTTGTGAGGAACTCTGGTGCAGTTCAATGTCAGATGGCCTGTGACTGATCTTGGGCTACTAAGCAATCTACGGTTGTTGCCTGCTTCTGGGAACCTAGGTGTACGTAAGAGGAGCCAAAGTACATACTAAGGCTGGCTTCCACACTGACAGTCCTTGGGTAGGTAAGCAAAAGGCCCAAGCCACCTCAACATCCATTTCTCCCAGATGCTTGTTAGTTTGAGCCACCAACAGAACTTCTAGTGGTATACTAGTTTCATGCAGCAGGTTCTTGATGGGTCACCAGGTAAGAATGAGTGATGTTCACCAAGTTGATGCAGATTTAAACTCCACACCAATGCTGGGTCTGAGGCCACTCAGAAAAAGTCACAGGGTACAGTAAGACCAGCTGCCACTTGCCTGGGTCCTGCAAACCATTGTGGGGGACTGAGGCCTCAGGAAATCATCAGATTGAGTTGAATAGTTTTCATCAGGCTAAAACAGATTAAAAGTTGGTCATCTGGATGTAGGGCTATACATAGGAATTTTAGCAACAGTCAGGGTGTGTGGGGGAAATAATAGCCCTCACCAGAAAGCCACACACACACCTCAGTCTCTCCCTATGTGTCTCTGACAACTCCAGAACCTGTCCAGATCTCCTAAATAGTCTTTCAAGAAACACTGCAGTGATCTCAGGCTGGCAACAGCTAGCTGATTCCTCTAAGGATGTGAACTTGGTAAGATAAAGCTATAGGGAGTAGGTTGTCACTACTGTACTTCTCGGGCTGCTATCATAGGGAAGGGAGTGCTCAAACCAAGAGATATGGGGTCTGTGGGAAGTTTAGGACAGGGGCTCAGCACAGGGACAATGGTGGTTGTCCCCACATCTCTCCCAGCCCTGAAGCCACACAATGCAATCTGTTTCTGTGTGCTCTGAGCCACTTTCCCTCCGCCAGAGCCCAGGGCGAGTGCCTGTGAATGAGATTTTGCACACTGACACTGTAAGAGAGTGCCTGTGCACTTAGCAGTCTCTCATCTCACTCTGGCAGGTGAACTTTTTGCTGACATTCACAGTTAGGTGTTATGTGAACTTCCCTTCCCAACATTGGTGATCTAGTCTGGGGATGCAAGCCTGAGGTTGAGACCCCACACTCCTCTGGGGGGACCTTTGCAACTGAGATATCCCTCCATATCCCTCCAGATTTTCAACTGCTTCATGTGTGTATGCAGCCAGTTCTTTTTGTGGTTTTGATCTTCCTATCAGTTTCATTGTGACTTCTTCTGTATATCTTTAGTTATAAGACACCTGTTCAGCTAGTCTTCCATTGGTTATTCAGGCTTATTATTGTATATTTTAGTTGTAATTTTGATTTGGTCCTGAAAAAAGGTACATGTAACTTCCACTTACTCTGTTGCCACCTTCGAAGAGATTTTACCCTCTTAATATTTCCCCAACCCCCTTTCTTCTTTCATAATCATCATATAGTTTTCTGTGTCTATGAATTTGGTTTTGTTTCTTTGTTGTTTTCTGTTTTATATCCTACATATGGTTCTTATTCTCTTCTGCCTGACATTTCACTTATTATGATACTCTCAAGATCTATCAATTTTGTCACTAATGACAGTATTTCATCCTTTCTTATGGCCAAGTAGTATTCTATCATATGTATGTACCACATCTGCTTTTCCTATGATATACTGAAGGATATTCAGGTTATAAACATGTCTTAGCTACCATAAATAATGCTGCAATGAACATAGGGTTACACATATCTTTCAAATAAAGTTTTTGATTTTTTAGGTAGGAACCCAGAAGAGGTCTTGCTGCATCATAGGTGACTTTATTTTAAAATTTTGAGATACTTCTGTACTGTTTTCAATGATGGCTGCCCTGGTTTAAATACCCACCAGCAGTGAATGAGGGTTCTTTTTTCTCAGCATCCTCCTCAACACTTATTTCTTGTCTTATTTGTAATAGCCATTCTCACCAGCCTGAGGTGATATCTCACCTTGGTTTTGATTTGCATTTCTCTTATAGCTCATGAAGAAGTGACCTGATTTTTGACAAAAGATACAAAAACACATAATTGAGAAAGGAAGTCCTCTTCATTAAATGGTACTGGGAATATTGGAAAGCCACATGCAAAAGATTAAAACTAGAATACTATTTGACACCACACACAATAATTAACTCAAAAGAGAGTTAAGACCTAAGTATAAGACTGAAACAATAAAATACATAGAAGAAAACATAGTAACTAAACTTATGAACCTTTGTCTCAAATAGGCTTTTGTGAACTTGCCTCCAAATGCAAGAGAAATAAAAGCAAAATTAAATGAATGGACCACATCAAATAAAAAAGCTTCTGCACAGAAAAAGAAATAATCAACAAGACAAAAAGACAACCAATCAAATGAAAAAAGATGTTTCTAAACAATACTTATGATAAGGAGCTAATATCAAAAATATATAAAGAACCAATACAACTCAACAACAATCCAATTAAAAAATGGGCAGAGGACTGAAGAAACACTCTTCCCAAAAGACATACAAATGGCCAACTGATGTTTTTTATATGAACTTTCACTTTCTGTCTCGATCAAGTATGCCAAGGTTTATTTATATTATAAACTTCTTTATAACAACAAATCTTCAGTTGTTAATGTTTATTTTTTGTTTTTATTTGCAGGTGTATGTACATTTACCGTTGGTGTATGTATTAATTCCAATAGTTGGTAAAATCTTTAGGGTTTTCTATATGTAGTAACATATCACCTGCAAATAATGAGTTTTGAGTTCTTTCTTTCCATTTTGGATGTCATTTATTTCTTTTCCTTGTCCGATTACCATGACTAGAACTTCTACTATTATGTTGAATGAAAGTGGTGAAAGTGGACATCTTTATCTTTTCTTAATTTTTAAGAAAAAGTTTTCAGTTTTTCACCATTGAGTATGATGTTTGTCATATGTTGTCTTTATTATGTTGAGGTATACTTCCCCTATCCACACTTTGCTGAGACTTTTTATTACAGATAAATGTTGGATTTGCTGAACTTTTGTTTCTGCATCTATTATATTATTTTATTACATTTTTTTTCCATTTTGTTTATGTGCTTTATGATGTTAATTGATTTGTGGATGTTGAATCAACCTTTCCTCTCAGAAATAAATCCCATTTGATCATAGTGTATGAATTTTTAATGTATTGCTAAATTTGGTTAGGAAATTATTTTTGAGGATTTTTGCATTTATGTTCACCAGGGATATTTTCTTTCTTTCTTTCTTTCTTTCTTTCTTTCTTTCTTTCTTTCTTTCTTTCTTTCTTTCTTTCTTTCTTTCTTCTTTCTTTCTTTCTTTCTTTTCTTCTTCTTCTTCTTTCTTTTCTTCCTCTTCTTCTTCTTCCTCTTCTTCTTCTTCTTCTTCTTTTTCTTCTTCTTTTCTTCTTCTTCTTTTTCTTCTTCTTCTTCTTCTTCTTCTTCTTCTTCTTCTTCTTCTTCTTCTTCTTCTTCTTCTTCTTCTTCTTCTTCTTCTTCTTCTCCTTCTCCTTCTCCTCCTCAACCACCACCTCCTCCTCCTCCTCCTCCTCCTCCTTCTTCTCCTTCTTCTTCTTTTGTATTGTCTCTCTCTGATTTGGTTATCTGTGTAATCCAACCTTGAAACATGAATATAGGGGCATTTTGCCACTTCAATTTTTGGAATAGTCTGAGTATAAATTCACTTTTTTAAATGTTTGGTGAAAATCACCTGTGAAGTCATCTGGTCCAGTGCTTTTGTTTGTTAAGAACTTTTTGATTACTGATTTGATTACATTAGTAGTTATTGGTCGGTTCAGATCTTATTTCATGTATATCTTTTTATAGATTTTTGGTTTGTGGTTACCATGTGCTTCATATATATCAAACTGCGTTTATAGCTGTCTATTTTTAAGTTGATAGTCACTTAAATTTGAACACATTCTGATATCACTGTAATGTTTACTCACTTCACCCACATTTATGCTTTTGCCATTTTTACTTTGTGTGTGTGTGTATGTGAATGTGTTTAGTTATTCCTAAATTTATTATTGTAATTACAAATGAGCTTCCTACTTCTGTCTTTTAACATTTAAATTAGCTTTATAATTGGTTGATCCACTGATTTTACTGTTGTCTTTGTCAGTGAGAATTTTTTTCTTTCCTATATTTCTTATTTATAGTTTTTATTTTTTCTTTTCTACTTAAGATCTCTTGTTAGTAGTGATGAATTCTTTTAAGTTTTCCTTGTCTGTTACAATCTTTATCTCTTCTTAACTTCTATATGATGGCCTTGTGAGGTAAAGTAATCTTGATTGCAGGGCTTTGTCTTTTATTGCTTTGAATTTTTCATGTGGTTTTCTTCTACTCTGCAAAGTTTCTATTGAAAAGTTAGCTGATAGTCTTATGGGAGCTCACTGGTATGTAACTACATGTTTTTCTCTTGGTGCTTTTAAATTTTATCTTCGCCTTCAATCTTTGACATTTTATTTATGATGTGTCTTGGTGTGGGCCTGTTGGGGTTCCTATTGTTTGTGACTCTCTGCACTTCCTGGATTTGTATGTTTACTTTCTCATCAGGTTAGAAAAGTGTTCAGTCATTATTTCTTTAAACAGGTTTTCATTTTCTCACTTTCCTCCTTTTGTTACCCCTATTATGTAAATGTTGACATACTTGATATTGTCCCAAAAACAATGAAACTATTCTTGTTTTTAAAAATTCTATGTTCTATAGCAACTAGAAAAATATTCCATTTACTATAACAACAAGAAAAATAAAGTATCTAGGAATAAACATAACCAAGGAGATAAAAGACCTATACTTGGAAAACTACATAACACTGAAGAAAGAAATTAAGGAAGATACAAATGAATAGAAGCATATACCGTGTTCATGGATGAGAAGAATCAACATCATTAAATTGTCCATACTACCCAAAGCAATTTGCAGATTCAATGCAATCCTTATTAAAATCGTCGGCAGCCGTCCGTCTCGAGAGACGATGGTGTAGCTTCTTAAGAGTCTATCTGCACCGCCGAGAATGGCTGTGCAGTCCGACTCAGGAGTAACACGGTATCTGTCTCCTCCCATGTTGAATCGACATCTTGCGATGTCGCTGGAGTGTCCTCTCCAGTGAAGCTGAAGCTACAGAGCCTGGGCAGGGTGATATGGAGGGTCTGCCGTTGCCCATGCAGCAGACCCCCCCTCTCTTCGCAGCTGAAGGGTCCAAGAGAAAGACGGAGTCAATACAGCTTGGTTTCAGGTGCGCCGCAGGAGTTGCCGGTGTTGACTACAACGTCAAACCGCTTTAGGGACTCCGGCTCCAGATTTTCTGTCGGGGTTTACTCCCTTAGCCTTTCCCCTGAAGAGGTATGCCGCAAGGCAGCGGAGGTTTTTTGGAATCAGAGTTTTCCTTCTCTGAATCCTTATTAAAATACCAGTGACATATTTCACAGACCTAGAACAAATACTTCAAAAATTTATATGGAACCAAAAAGGACCCTGCATAGACACAGCAATCTTGAGACAGAAAAACACAGTAGAAGAAATCACAATACATGATATCAAACTATACTGCAAAGCCACTGTAATCAAAATAACCTGGTACTGGTATAATAACAGATGTGTAAATCAATGGAACAGAATAGAGAGCCCAGATAAACCCAGGTCTATATGGTCAACTAATATTTGACAAAGAGGGAAGGAACATCAAATGGAGTGAAAAGAGCCTCTTCAACAAATGGTGTTGGGAGAACTGGACAGGGACATGCAAAAAAATGAAAATATACTTCCAGCTTACACCACACACCTGAATAAATTCAAGATGGATCAAAGACTTAAATGTAAGCCATGGCACCATAAAAGTCCTAGAAGAAAACATAGAAAAATTTCAGATATCCCACGTAGCAATATTTTCACCAATACATCTCCTAAGGCAAGGGAAATAAAGGAAAGAATAAACAAGTGGGACTACATCAAACTAAAGAGTTTCTGCTCAGCAAAATAAAATATCAGCAAGATAAAAAGGAAACCAACCATATGGGAAAACATATTTGCCAATGATACTCGGATAAGGGATTGATCTCCAAAATATACAAAGAACTTACACATCTCAACACCAAGAAGACAGACAGCCCAATTAAAAAATGGGCAAAGGGCCTGAACAAACACTTCTCCAAGGAAGATATACAGAGGCTCCATAGGCATATGAAAGTATGCTCAACATCACTAGCCATCAGAGACTTGCAAATAAAAACCACAATGAGATACCACTTTACACCAGTCAGAATGGCCATCTTCAACAAATCAACAAATAACAAGTGTGGAGAGGATGTGAAGAAATGGGAACCCTAGTGCACTGTTGGTGGGAATTCAGACTCATGCAGCAACTATGGAAAGCAGTGTGGAATTTCCTCAAAAAACTAAAAATGGAACTGCCTTTTGCACCAGTGATTCCAGTGCTAGGATTATACCCAAAGAATCCTGAAACACCTATGTTCATAGCAGGTATGTTTATAATAGCCAAGTGCTGGAAACAGCCTAAGTGCTCATCTGTAGATGAGTGGATTAGAAAACTGTGGTACATTTACACAATGGTATACTATGCAGCAGAAAGAAAAAAGGAACTCCTGACATTTGCAACAATATGGATAGGACCAGAGAGAATTATGCTTAGCGAAATAAGCCAGGCAATGAAAGAAAAATACCATATGATATCACCTGTTACAGGAGACTAATGAACAACACAAACAGATGAACATAATTGAACAAGGAACACAGTAACAGTTATCTAGGGGGAGGGGAGGGAGAGAAGAGGTTAAGTAGGGGAAGGGTTTAGTAAAGGAACTCATATAAATAACCCATGGACATAGACAATGAGGTAGGAAATGACTGTGGGAGAAGGGGTGGCCTGGGGGGGGGGTGCTATTGGGAAAAAATGGGACAACTGTAATAGAAAAAAATAAAAATAAATTAAAAATAAATAAAAACTATGCTTTCTGTTCTGATTGAGTGTTTTATGCTACCTTTTATTTCCAAACACTAATTACATCCTCTACTTCATCTATCAGCTGCTTATTTCCTCCTGTGTATTCATTTCAGTATTGTATCCTTCAGTTCTATTTGCGGTTGTTTTTGTTTTATGTTTTCTATCTTTTTATCTTTTTCTGTCTTTGTTTAAGTTCTTACTGAGTTCATCTATTCTTCTTCCAAGTTTATTGAGTATTCTTGCAACCAGTATTTTGAACACTGTATCTGGTACATTGCTTCTTTCTTTCTTTGTTTAATTATTTTTCTGGAGTTTTGTCCAATTCTTTTATTTGGGTCATGTTTCTTTGTCTCCTCAGTTTGGCTAACTCTCTGTGTTTGTTTCTAAGTATTATCTAGGTCTACTATATCTCCTGGTTTTGACAGAATGACCATATGTAAAAGGTGTTCTGTGGGGCACAGCAGCAGTCTCTTTGCTTATCTAAGCCGGGTTCTTGAGGAATGTTCCCTATGTGGGTTGTGTGTGCCCTCCTACTATAGTCGGGCCTCAACTGCTATTGGCGTGTCAATATGTGGGGTTGACCCTCAGGTTGATTGGCTGTGAGGTCTGGCTGTGACTACAGTAGATAAATTGTTGTGCAGAGACTGATTCCACTGAGCCAGAGTTATATTTACAGGGCTCTGGTGGCAACAGAGGTTTCCCTTAGGGTGTTTCAACTACAGAGGTAGTTGTCTGGAGCTCTGGTACAGTCTGAAACCAGCCTTTGGGTATATTTGGTCTGGATCCTCGGGGAGGGGCTCTGATGTATGTGATGTTCAACTATCACTTGTGCTGGGCTATGGGTAACTTGGTAGGTGCTACAAAATGATCTCTGGTTGGTTGCCACTTGTGTTGGTTTTCTAGGCACTTGAGAGAGGCTAAACTGTAAAGCAATGCCAACTGCCACTTGTGCCAGATTTGAGACCATTTGGTAGGCACTAAGATGATTGCTGAGGCCAGCCATCACTTGTGTCAGTCTTGTGGCTGCTTAGTTGGACCTGCATTATAGGCCAAGACTGACTTCTACTTATACCAGACTTTGGGCCACCTGAGGTCATTATCATGCAAATTGAGGTTGGTAACTTCTTGTACCCACTTGGGGACACTTGGGAGGAGCTAAACTGCACACTGAGAGCAGCTACTGCTTCTTTTGGATTAGTGACCTTTTGAGAGAGTCTGTAGCATGAGCTAAGGGTGGCCATTACCTGTGTGAAATTTGCAGTCTTTTTAGAAACTCTGCAGTGCAAGCCTAAGGCAGTCACCACTAGTGTGAGGTTTGCAGATTTTGGGGAAAGTCTGAAGCATGAGCCAAGGTTGGCTACTTGTGGTAGAGGAGAATTGTGCTGGACAAGCAAGTTGAGTGGGAAAGTCTCAGGAAATGATCAGGACAGTGGAAACAGAGTTAGCCAGGTTATTGAAGAGGACAGTTGGCATCTGCCTATGCCAGGCATCTGAGTGGAAGGAGACCTCAAAAATGAACAATTGCACCTGCCAGTACTTCCATCTCAGACCTTGCCCCTATATTATTTTTACAGTTTTTCTGTAAATCTAACACTATTTCATAATAATGTTATTTTAAAAACAAACAAAAACAGATAAATTTGAACAGGAGAATGCAAGGCAGCAGAGATATTAACAGCTAAGCCCTGGCAGGGTGGCTCAGTTGGTTGAAGCATTCTGCTATAGACCAGAAAATTGCTCATTTGATTCGTAGTCAGGGCACATACCTGGGTACTAGTTCGAGGCACGGCTGGGGTGAGTACAAGAGGCAACCAACATGTCTTTCTTTCTCCCTTACTCGCTCTCTCTCCCTCTCACTCTCTTTCTTCCTCTCTCTAAAATCAATAAAAACATATCTTAAGGAGAGGATTTTAAAAAATAACAGCTAACATTTATTGAGGTGTTCTATACTTCTCTACATATTCTATAAAAATTAATCTGTTTAATCCCCACAATAATCTGTGAGGTAAGTATTATTACTATCCTCAGTTCAGAGCCCAAGAAACTGAGACACAGAGCAATGCTATAATCAACCAAGATCTCAAGACACTCCAGGTAGAAGAGGGCTTAGAACCCAGGCACACACATTGACAACCACTACACCACTCTTCTCAGCACCTGATCCAATGCTAGGTGAGCTTCCTGATCAAGGAATTGTTGGTCATCAGAAGATGAAGCCTTCATCCTGGAGTTAATTTTTTTTTCTCCTCTGGCTGAGCCTGAATCCCTACATCTCCCAGACCTTGTGGCTCCATCAGCCCTTTAGCTCTACAGCAGCTGCTCACTCTTGAGACCTCATGTAATCTTGTCTTTTGCAAAACCCAACCCAGCCCTGTCTTGGGCACAAGGTCAATCTCTACAGAGATCTCTGGGTCATACCTCAGCAGCAGCCTGCCCTGCACATTCCAGACAATTTATCAGCTGTCCCTCTGACTCTTCAGTGCAGCAAGATACTGTGTTTTCTTTGTGTTCATCTTCTTGCACTGAAACCCAGGAAGTAGCCCCAAGCAGACAGTCAGGGTGAGAGTGTGAATTAATGCATGTTTTCTTTCTTTTAAAAGTCAGTCTCACATTGCCTACTGTCCAGAAGATCATGTATTCTGTCCAATTTTGTACTTTCTTACTGCATGCCAAGCTGGCAGCAATGACTTAGTCAAGGCCAGAAGTGCCAGATCTGAGTTTTTAACCATGAGGCCACTTTGTTTCTCTGCAGTTTTTCTTACATGAAGACCAATTCACTCTCTGTTTCCTTCTGGGAACAACATTTCTGCTTTTCTACAACAATATTGAAAAACTCAGCCTAATGCTTGCCTTCTCCATAGGTTTCATTAGTTACCCAAGGATATAGCATGGCTCTGTCCTCAAATGACCAGCCATTTCTTAATATTATTGCATCAATATTGGTTCATTATTGTAGCAAGTGAACCACAGTTTGTATATAAATCTAAAACTATTCTATAATAAAACTTATTTGACAAATAAAAACACACAAATTTGAACAGGAGAGTGCAAGGCAGAATAAATAATTACTTTAGTCAACTTTGCTTAGCTTTTACGTAATGTCTTTTTTCTATTCCAGGATTCCATCCAGGATGTCACATTATATTTAGTCTTTATAGCTCCTTAGCCTCCTCTTGGCTGTGACAGTTTTTCAGGCTTTTCTTGTTTTGGATGATTTGGACAATTTTGTAGAATGCTTCTCAGTTCAGACTGGGTAATGGAGTTGTAGAAGAAAGACCCTCCCAGGTAAATTGCCATCTCATTACATCATATCAAGGGTATATGATATCAACATGACATCCGCTGAGACCGAATTTCTCTGATTTAACTTTTTAAATGGAATTTACTCCAACCAAAAAAAGGGAAATGTCTTGAAAGCTGAGAATGTGTTAATTCTTCTTCACAACCAGCATAGTTCGAAGCATATTCAGTAAATATCTTTATTTTTTATCCTCATCTGGGGACATTATTATTGATTTTAGAGAGAAAGGAAGGAGGAAGAGAGAGAAGGAGAAAAACATCAATGTGAGAAAGATCAATAGGTTGCCTCTCACATGCGCCCTGACCAGGAATTAAACCTGTGACATTTCCGTTTACAGGATGATGCTCCAACCAACTGAGCCAAACTGGCTAGGGCCAGTATTATTTACATTAAATAATAAGAATGCAGTAGGGAAAGTCCTTTCTATAAGAGAAGATGGGCTATAATTGACACCTGTATCACAGGGAACTGCTGGAAACGCCAGCACTCCTGAGTGTCTCACATTTTCTGGATGAGAGTATACTAAGCTTTTCTTTCTAATCCTCCAGATTCAAGATGAAATCTGCCAGTGACTATCTCTAGCTCTGAATCTAACCTGACCACAGTCCCAGGTAGTTGCTGTTGGGTTTAATGAAAGAAGGAAAAAACAATAGGGGCTCATATAAGTCTACAACATCATTCTGGGTCATAGAATATCCCTTGTAAATATTTGAAATTTCTGTAATTCTATCTTTAAAATACCCCTCTCTTTGCTATTTTTTCCAACTAATTATCCACTTTAATGGATATTCTAAATAGCTTAAAATATCTGCTTTTCCTTGAACGTCCTATGAGGAAAATTAGAACTGGAAACAATTATTAAATACCTGTAAAATTTCCCTTAATATTTGTGCCTTTAAAGCAACTGATCACATTTAAATAACTTCATCATAGTGAAATTTGCTTCATGATAATGCATTTTAAGAAGGCTAGCCAGAAGCCCTGAGAATAATTCTATAACCACATGATGGTCTTCTGCCCATTAGGTCACAAAAATGTTTTCCTGAAAATGTTCAAGAGAAGTTGCTTCATCTTTACCAAATTACTCTTATTCACAAATTAGTTTATGTGTTCAGTATCCTAATTCATTCCTGCTCTTCTATTATGATGGTAACTATTTTTAGCATTGGCTTATTTAGAAAAGCTTAAGGATTATTTCTACTCATTGATTATTCCTGTCTTTTTTCTTGCAAAATAACCCAATATGACCATCACCTTAAAAACAGAAGATGTGTGCCCTGACTGAATTGTTCACTTGGTTAGAGTGTCATTCCATACACCACAAGGCGCGCTCTCTCTCTCTCTCTCTCCTGTCTCTAAACGTCTAAACATCCTTGGATGAGGATTGAAACAAACTAACAAACAAAAAGCCAGAAAAGATGTGTATTAAGACAGAGCAAGTGGCTGAAGGTATTTTAGTAGAACATAGACTTATATGCTATCTTGTCAACAGTTTCTACTATTTTACGAAGCATAAAAAGTGGCAGGATAGAAGGACATGTTGTGACCTCTGAAAAACTCTAGTACTATAAATTCTTTTCCCTAAAAAGCCCTGGAAGTGCTTCTGAGAGGTAGGAAAGCTGTTTATCTTTGCAAGTTTTTGTTCTCCTAGGTTCCATTATGTAAATGACCTATTTCAGTATAATAAATGTCACCCAAATGTTCTGCAAGAAGTATAGCAAAATATAAAATGTTTAGTTTTGTTTTGCAAACTCATTGTAGAGCAAAAAAAGTATTTCATGTAAGAAAATGCTCTTCAGAGGAAAAAAGAGCTCTTGGGAGAAACCCAGAAGCAAAAAGGGTAATAGATCAGCAAACCCAAATTTTCCTGCTGATTTTTTAGCTCACCTCAAGACACCTACTTCCACCCTTACCCTGGGTCCACTTGTGGACCTAAATATTTTCTCATAGTCTGAATTAGTCTGGCATTTCATAAATAAAATGTAATAAAAAGTATAAGATGGAAGAAAAAAAGCAAAATACATAAAAAGCAGTGTCCAAATCTTCTGATTTTAAGCATATCAAGTTTTTTTTTTTTTTTACTAAAATGGCACTGGAGACCCATAACACTCTTCACTTTTTTATTGTTCTGCTTAAAATATCAATTTGAATGCTCCCCTTACCAATTCATCTCTCTCAGCATTTTGAGTGCTATCTTGTTTCCCAAGTACCAGGGAACTGGTCTACTTACATTTCTTACTCTATTCAAGAACACATTCTGATTTTCCAAATCAGGATATTTTTCTGTGTCTGAGATGGGAACTCAACATCATACCCATTTCAATTTGCTTTTCTGAAAAACAAAACACTTTCAGTGTGTCTATTTTCCCTTTCCAATGAGCCCCAAATAGCAATGTAGGTCTTCTGGCTAAGGTGATCAGCTCTGTCTTGAATAACTCATTAAGATAAACTCATAATGCATACACACAACACACATGCACACACAATAAACACAAAGGTTGAGAGAGAGAGAGATATTTGCAAATTCTATTCACTCCAGGTACACGATTTAATTATAACTTATCCATATAATAAAAAAATATATATATATATAATAAAAGTTGGTACACACTTAGACACAGACAGTATCTCCTCTCACACCTACCTTAACCACAAATAATGAATCTTACGACAACATACTGTCTAGAAACAACATAATATATAGCCTGCGCAAAGTGCATAACAGGTAAAGTCTTTAATTAGAAATCGGGCAGGCAGTTAATTTCTTTTAGCTTTCAGATCTAAAAGTGTAAAATTTCATGACAAAGAAACTTTTTAGAATACGTAAGTTACTTTTAACTTGTAGCATCAGACTCATGACTAATTTTTTTATATATTCACAGACTTATAGGGACCTGGGAGAGGTCAACCCTGCACTATATTTTGAGGTGGGCAAATTTAATTTTTTATCTTTCTGCCACCTCACTTTCTTGATTCTGACTCCTAGCTTTCCCAACAAATGCATCTGACAAAAGCATATCATTTTTCATAACCTACCATATTCCAAAGTATTCTACACTAATCTCCTATCAAATCTCTCTTTAAATCTTTATCTCTGTTGAAAGTGAAAAGAAAGGCATTCTGATTAAACAAGCCCACTTAGGTATGAATAACTTAGAGCTACTAAATTGACTTCTCACTCTCTGGCTCTCTCCATGCTGTTAAAAACTTTCTTTATTAAATTTTATCTTCTCTTAGCTTCTTCCACACTGTAATTCTGGTTGCTTTTATATTTTTTGTCCTCACCTCCCCCATGCCATCTGACTTTTCTCTATTTATTCTGCAAACCTCATTTCTTTTACATGGCCATTAAATGCTGGTGTTCCTCAAGACTTAGTCCTCGGCACTCTTGAGACTCCCACCATGCTCCCTAATTTTCAGTCATCTTTAACATGCTTTCCCTCTACCTATGCATTTTTCCCACTCTTTACTTGGAAATTCTACCCTTTTAAGAATCAGTTTGAGCACCATGCCCTTTACAAATTATCCCTGATCAGCCTCTCTAGTCCACACATTGATCTCGCCATATGTGGTAAGTATCCCTCATGTGCCCCTAAAAGCCCACATTTTATCACTGAATCACAATGACGACAGCGGCTGTCTCCTCTGCTTGACAGGGACTGTGCTGCAGTCATCTTTGACTGCCTGTGACTACCAGAGCTCTTGACACAAGGTAGGTGCACAAGTATTTGCTGAAAAAAAGAACTGCAAAGGGCAGGATATAGGAGCTGATTCTTGATAATGATGGGCAGAGTGAATTCCAGGCTCTTGATCAATATTTATAAAATACATAAGACCTGGGATCAGAGCACTGGGGAGGGGAACAGATTACAACTTCTAATAAGAATATTTGGACAGGATTATGTAGTTAAAGTAACTGTTCTTATGTCATCCTCACAAGGACTCACAAGGTAGACAGGGCACACGTTATCTTTGCTGAACAGTTGTAGACACTATGGCTCTGGAGTTTAAGTGACTGAAGGAGCTTACAGGATTTACACAGCTTAGAGGCAGATTGAAGAACACAGGTTTAACTGTGATCTGGTTCTTTATCCATAATACTTTAGTGAGGTATTTTTCTGAGTAATTTGAAGGGAAAAGAGAAAAGACACCAGAATTAGTGAATGTCTACTCATATAGACATAGTAACATAATATGTTTCATAGTAGAAATAGCTATACCCCAGGAAAAGCTGGGCAAGAGAAAAACTTAATTACAGCTTTTAAGAATGTCTTTGATTTACAGGTCATTTGTGACTCTAAAACTTTGTGATATTATCACTTAAGTTTACCTAGAAAGGTGGAGTCTTCATCTGATGTGCTCAGACCTTGTCAAAATCAGTGGTAGAGTGGTAAGACACAGGGCAGTAAAACATGATAAGAGGTGGCAGGCATATTAAACCATAGAAGTTTCCTGTAACTGAATCATCACTCATTCATCTGGCTGTAATGGTGTCTGCTCAGAGGAGAATATAAAAGATAGGTAAACAAGAAGCTTTAAATGATGTATAACCTTCTAAGATGTTTGATCTAGTGGAGTGACTATTAAGGAATAGCCTCATAGATACAGAGAACAAACTGACAGCTGTTGGGTTAGGGAATGAAATAAATGAAGGGATTAAGCCAAAAAACAAAATTCATATACACAGATATCAGTATGTTGATTACCAGAGGTAAGGGGGAGTGGAAGTAGAAGAGGGTAAAGGGGGGATATATTTTGATGGAAAGAGACTAGACTTTAGGTGGTAATACACAATGTAAAATACAGATGATGTATTATAGAATTGTACATTTGAAACCAATATCATTAACCAATATAATCTCAGTAAATTCAATTAAAAAATAAAATAGACTTCCAGTTAGGATAGCAGCATAGGTAAATGAAGTACTTAAATCCTTCCACCACACATCAAAATTGCAACTAAACTTCAGGAAAAACATCATTCAGAACCACCTGAAATCTAACTGCAGAGGTTCTCCTGAGGACCAAAGGGTCCTGGCCCTACAACAGACCCCCCAGCCCAGATAAGTTTCCAGTGCCACGCAGAGAAATCCCCATAATTTATGGCTGTAAAACTCAGCAGGGATTGTGGTTGAGTGAGACAGAGGGCTTCTGGGGTCCCAAGCAGTTCCACTTAAAGAGTTCATGCAACAACAGTTACCTGCACTTAATTCCTTTGAGCTCCAGCACTGGGGCAGCTGCTTGAAAGGAATCAGGGGTGTTCATGCAGGAATTGAATTGTCTGGCAACAAGGTGCAAACTGGGAGGAGGACAGCTTTCTAACAGAGAAAAGTGCTGGCAGAAACCATTGTTCCTTTTCTGAGACATCCCCCACACCAATGCCCACAGAGCTTACAAACGGATGCCAAATATGAGTCTCCATCAACCTGGTTCACATTGCCCTGCCCTAGTGATTTCTTGAGACCCCACGCTACCCAACTTTTAGGCCCACCCAAACAGTTTCCATTGACTTATTCATACAAATGTCTTATCTTGGGTCATGCTTTCAGACTTTCCTAAAATATCTCAAACAAGCAGCATCTATCTTCAGCATACCCCATACCTCTTGTTAACTGATCCTAGTGGCAATTGGCCTTGGTTCACAGCTTGGCTTCACCTGGGCACCTCTCAGCCCAACCCAAGTAGCAACCACCTGCAGATCACTTTGTAGCTCATACCTCGTGGTCCCAGACATGACATAAGCAGCATGTGACTTTGGATGCCACCTCCCAGAAGGTCCCAGAGCCAGCACTCAGTGTGGATAGCTTCAGACCATGTGGAAGCACCACCACCCAACCATCTTCTTAAGTGTCACACTCTAGGGCTGAACTCAGCAGGCACCAGAGCCCTGCCAAAGTAATTTTTGCTCTTTGGGTGGGCCCCTGCACAGCTGATCCTTCACAGTGGCTGGTGGTCACAGCCAGTCCTTGCAGCTGATTGGCCTGTGGGTAAAGTCCTCCCATGCCAACAGCAGTCAAGGCTTAACTACAACACAGTCAATATGGCGGGAACACACTTGAAGTACCCAGCTTCAGTGATTGGGGAGGCTGTGCTACTGGACACTACAGAACACCTACAATGTAAGGCCACTCTTCTAAGTCCAGGAGATGTAGCAGCTCTCCCTAATACATAGAGAAAAACATAGGGAGGCTGTCAAAATGAGGAAACAAAGAAATGTGTTCCAAATGAAAGAATAAAACTCCAGAAAAAGAACTAAATAAAATGGAGACAAGCATTATACTAGATGCAGAGTTCAAAACACTGGTTGCAGGGATGCTCAATGAACTTAGTGATAACTTCAGCAAAGAGATAGTAAGCACAAAAAATAAAATGAAATTATAAAAAAAAATAACCAGTCAGAAATGCAAGATACACCAACTGAATTGAATAATTTACAGGGAATCAGCAGTGAAGTAGCTGATGCTGAGAATCAAATCAGTAATTTGGAATATAAGAGAGAAAAAAAAAAAACAATCAGAACAGGACAAAGAAAAGAGAATCCAAAAAGAAAATAAAAGTAGTGGAAGAAACCTCTGGGTCAACTTAAAGCATACCAATATTAACATCATGGGGGTGCTGGAAGGAGAAGACAGAGAGCAAGAAATTAAAAACCTGTTTGAAAAAAAATGACAGAAAACTTCCCTAAGTTGGTGAAAGAAACAGACATACAAGTCCAGGAAGTGCAGCGAGTCCCAAACAAGATAAACTCAAAGAGGCCCACATCAAAATACATCATAATTAAAATGCAAAAGATTAAAGACAAAGAGAGAACCTTAAGAGCAGCAAGAGAAAAGCAGTTAGTTACCTACAGGGGAATTTCCATAAGACTGTCAGCTGATTTCTCAACGGAAGCTTTGCAGGCCAGAAAAAGTGGCAAGAAATATTCAGAGTGATGAAAAGCAAGGACCTACAACTAAGATTATTCTATCCAGCAAAGCTATCGCTTAGAATCAAAGTCATATAAAAAGTTTCCCAGATAAGAAAAAGCTAAAGGAGTACATCACCAAACCAGTATTACATGAATGTTAAAGGGTCTTCTTTAAGAAGAACAACAAAATAATACATCAAAAAATGGCAATATATACATATCTACCAACAACTGAATCTAAAAACAAAATAAACAAACAAGCAGAACAGAAATAGACTCGTAGATACAAAGAACATTTTGACAGTTGTCAAATGGGAGGAAGGTTGAGGGGATGGGTGTAAAAGGTGAAGTGATTTACAAGTACAAATTGGCTGTTACAGAACAGTCATGGGGATGAAAAGTACAGGACAGGGAATATAGTCAATAATATTCTAATAACTATATATGGTGTCAGATAGGTATGAAATTTATCAGGATAACTTAGTAACTTATGTAATGTCTAATCACTGGGGTGTACACCTGAAACTATTGTAATATAATATTTTAAAATTTGTAAAATAATAACAAATAACTAAAATTAAACTAAAAAGACAGATTATGGATTGTTTGCCTACAAAAGTCATCTATCATCTACAAAGAGATATTTAGGAGGGCAAAAGTAAGACCAGAAGTTTTGCTCTTAAGTGAACAGAATTAGTGTTTTTGTAGTCACTCATTTGTTTATTCATAATGAATTCTTAGTTAGCATGCCAGGCTCTGTACTTGGAACAAAAAATGTTATAATTAACAACAGCACCCCTGCCTTAGCTTATGACTGGTGTGACAAGAGCTGCTGTGGCAGGCAGGGCCAAGGGAGACATGAGCCTTGGACAAAGTGAGCGGAACATACACCCAGTTCAGGGCCACCATCCATCTCTACATAAGAGTCTGCCTGCACAGCTTAATGAATTGGCAGAAAGGTCCTATTGACTGAACTGTAAAAAGCAAAAGGTGGAGTGAACCTCTGGGCCTAGAAGAGAAGACAACAGGGAGCAAAGTCCAGACTGGAAACCCACAGGACAGATGGTAGGAGATAGCCACTCAGTATCTCAAGTCTCGGCTCCAGAGGTTAATTGTCAGACTCTGGACAATTGCATCCACTTTTTCAAGCCTTAGTTGTCCCAGATGTAAAACTATATAGTCCTAATACCTTCCTCCCAAATTTGTTACGTGAACATAGGAGATCATTTATGGAAAAGAGGATAGCACTAGGCCCATGATAAAAATCTCACTAAGTACTAGTTATTAATGGAGAACAGGATTTGGGGATGAGAAAAAGAAGTTAAATACTTTTTTTCCCAAAAGAATCTTTCATTCATTAAACTTTAGTCCTAGCAGAGTCTTCCTCACTGAGGCTGGCTGTCCCTGTCCCCCATGTAGTAATTCCTCCACCCCATGCTTCAGCATGACCTACACTTAGTATTCATCATATCACTCTGTAACTTACTACTTCATGTTTGTCTTCTGCCTACACCACACCAAGAACAGTTCAACCCAGAATGGCAGCTTGACCATATTTGTATTTTTACTATGTATTATGTATTCCCAACACATAGTAAGTGCTGTTTTTTAAGTAAAGTATATAGTAAAAAAAGAAAGCTATAGAAGTAATAACTTTTATTTGGATCATTGAATAGAAAGAATGCTGTAACAGAAAATAAAGAAAAAGAAATGGACAAAATAAAGGAAATATGTGTCATTTCACTGTAAAGAAAAAAGAAAATAAGGAAATAACAATTCTGTGATATTGAGCATGTTCAATTAAAGACCTAAACTATTACCCAGTTTGAACGTACAAGAAATTACAAGATTTGCTTCTGCTTTGCCTTTTAAGTAAATCATTTCTCATATTTTCTTAGTAACACTCTGTGATAACAGATAACAAAGATATCAGAATATTCTGGAAAACACAGCAGTTTCAGCTAGACAATGCTGAAATCATTCTGGAATTTTTTCAGTACTTTTTAATAAGTAAGAATGTCTTCATATTAGAACCTTAGAACAAGATGAAATCCTGTTCTAAATCGTGAAGGTGAAATGCTAATTCTAATCCAAGTAGAATAGGTAGCAGCAACCTAGATCTCAAACCACTGCTGTCCTCTTGTGGCCTGCCATATGATATGCTTTTGGTTTTCAAATCAATTTAGGGAGAAACTAAAGATTCTAGATGCACCCTGCAAATTCTTTAAAAGCTGAAACAGAAATTGAGCTTATTTTTCCAAGGAACTGATGAGGAAGAAATCTTTGCTTAATGCATTGCCTAAGGTTGAGTGTTATCTACTGATATTAGGTTATGAAAAATATAAATAGCCATATTTATAATGTAAGACTGCACTTTGAAGTAGAACTACCCAGACCCTGTGTCCTCATAGGACAGTGTTCTATGACTAAAGTGAGAAGCATATAGGAGGAGTAAATCACTGAGCATCTTAGATTTCAACTTCTTCCCCTTCTAAAATTCCAGAATTTAGAGCAGTAAATAAATATGTTATGCCATTTCACCAGGATCATAACTTTTGTCCTATGAGTCCCTTATTTTGAGGTGAATCTAAACACATTTTTGTCATTATTTTTTCAATTAATGAATATGTATTGAGAACCTACCACATTTCACATGGCAGTCACTTTTGGAGGAGCTGAAGGGCTGAACAGACAGATACATCCTTGTCTTCCTGGGGCTTACACTTTTAATTATCATCTCTCATCTCTCTCTCTCTCTCTCTCTCTCTCTCTCTCTCTCTCTCTCTCTCTCTCTCTCTCTCTCTCTCTCTCTCTCTCTCTCTCTCTCTCTCTCTCTCTCTCTCTCTCTCTCTCTCTCTCCTCCCTCCCTCTCTCTTTCTCTTTCTACCTGTCAGTGGCCCAATCACAGTGCAGGCTTGCATGTCTGTATTCGTGTGTGAGAATCAGAGAGGAACTCACTTTAGCTACTACAGACACAGTCTGCTGTTGGACTTCTTCACAGAGAAGCCAAGTGCACATTTCTGCCTGGGGCAGATTGTAATCTGAGCACATGCCAGAGATAAATGACTTTTATGTAGAAACCTTCTTAAATCTCAAAGTGGGCATAAGAGGAAAGAGATCCTCTTAGCCCAGAGGGGAAAAGCACCCAGGAGCTCCTGGACACTGTACAGGAAGTGAAGGAAAGCAAGCAGCTATGTAATTATAGTTCAGAGGTATCCTGCACTACAGAATGGGCTCATTTCTTCATGGGAGGAGAGGGGGGAATGATCTGTGCTCCTGGCTATTTTATGTGGTTCAAGCTCACTGAAGGAAAGAGAAGCTGTCCTCTGGGACCTTCCTTTCTTCCAAAATGTTTTCTTTGATCTCATTTTTTGATTTGCAAAATAATGAATGGTAGATATGGACTATGTTGTGAGTTTTCTAAAGAACCTAGCCTCAGGCTTGCCTACCATGACCCTGCCTGGACCATGTGGATGTAGCACAGGTGGCCCTGAACCCCAGTAGGAAGATCTCCCCAGATGGCTGCTAACTCGAGGAGGGCAGAACTGACAGAAATTCTGCCTTTCCTCACTGTACTCAGTATGCAGGGACCAGAAAGTGTGTGGTTTTTCTAGGGATCTTCATGCTGAATTGTGTATTTTTTCCTTCAGGGATCCTCTGGGTATTTATTTAATAACCTTTTGACATAGATAAAAATGATCTGGGGAAGTTTGGCCAAGGGTTCCAAGGAGAAGTGCATGTAAAATGGGGGAGGACAGGTGAGATGATTAGACAGAACACATGAGTTCCTTTCTATGAGCCCCAATCCTAAGTCAGAAGATGTAATTTATCCTGGAGAAAAAGCACATAGACCCTGGTCTAAATCCTAGCTCTACCATTTAGCTGTGTTAGCTTGTATGTTTCTCGTCTGTAAAATGATTATAATAATATAAATCTCAAATGATGGTCATGAAACTTAACTTATGTAAAGTAGTGTAGAACAGTGTTTGGCACATAGTAATTACTCAATTCAATAAATAGTAATAGTTTTGTACATTGCATTTTTGCCTGAAAGGAAATAAGAGGACTTACAGTCTTTAGGACCGGAGGAGAAAAAATGTATGCCATCCTCAGTTTCAAAAAAAAGTGGTATCTGAGGATACAATTAAATTACCCACTAAAATGAGCAGTGTAGATGTCAATAAAGTTTAATAAGCAATCAATGAAGCCCAATAGGCCTGACTTTTTCCACATACTCAATGAACCAAACTGGGTAAAAGAAGGAAATAGATGCATTTGTGAACCTATTAAAAACTGTGTTTGGAAGAAGTCAGGAAAAGAAGTCACACTATCTCATCTTGTGGCATGATGGAGAAAGGCAGGATCCCCTGACTTTATAGGTGTGTACCAGGGCCTGGCAAAGAGATGAACTACTTTATGGTGACCTGCTGGATCCATTCTGAGAGGAACATCCATAACATGAATGGTGTTTGCCCAGCTATCTTTCAGTTGTCACAGTCATTGAACTGTTTATAACTAATAAACATTTACAAAAAGTCTTTTGAAAAATGCCCGCTTTTATTTCTTCTCTTCATTATTCACTACTAAGAACATAGGTTATTTGTGGGGCAGGGTGGGAGGTAACATGATACTACCTCCACCAAAAGTACAAGAATGTTCATCTTCTATTTTGCTGGTCTCTTGGGCACTGTGATATCAATCCAGAGACTGAAAATAAATGTGGAGACATCACCTGTCTGGAAAGCTCAGATCACTCATAGTAACTATTTATAGTTAGACAAAGTGGCATCAATGATCATTCATTTAGGTGGCTCTGCTCTTAAAAAATATTCATGTTTTATAAATGGTCTGTGGTTGAACAGTCAAAAGGAGACCTTACGTTATGACTTGCCGCTCCCCATGCAAGGTGGATTCTGTCTTTGGAACAGCAACTTCCAAGGATTTGGGCTTGTGGGACCACATTCAACTCTGCACTCATATCCACAAAAGGAAGGTAACTTATATGCCATGAACAGTACTATTACCTCTTATGCCCATGTACAAGTTTATTAGAGACTTTTAAAATTTTAATACTGATAACATCCAGGAAAGAAAGTAGGGCAGAAATCATCTTTCCCATGTGCCAAGATCTGGAGAGACTAAGTGATCTGTCCAAGTCCATGAAGGTAATGAGTGTATGAGGGAGGTGGTCAAAGCATCTGCCCTACTTGTCTCTCAGAGATGTGAGATGTATGTGTAACAGATTTTTGTGGCAGAAAGCATTATGTAAATAGTAAGACTTTTATTGTTAATTATTTCATATAAGTTAGGGCACTCAAAGAAACATGTTTGGCTACCCCAAATAACAAAAGATGTGTGGGGGTGTTTTTAGTTTGCTTCTAGATTCTTTAAGCAATATTTAAGATGCAAGGAAACTATAACTTGATTCTCAGTTTTCAGAACTCTGAGAGTATATAATGAATAGCAAAAACTGGAGAAATGTATCAGTAGATTTAAAAAGAAAGACAAGGATACCTCATCTAAAAATGATCCCATTCACAGCTGTGGTCATCATTAATGTGGGCTGCTGGCAAGCCCTGTGTGATCCCCCAGCCCTCCCATCTCCCGCAGACAGGCACGGGGTGGGGGTGGGGGGTGCAAGCAGGGTGAGGCATCCAGTACAGATAGGATGGAGACCTCTCTGCCAGAGTCTCTGTACCCACCTACTTACTGCATTTCAGGGCTAGCATCCACTATTCACCTAAATTGGGGGGGCAATCTGTTTGAAAAATTTCATTCAAAGATAGTTCTCTTGTTCAGTGCTGAAGGAAGTTGAGAGGGCACAGGGAAGGGTGACTCATGGCTGTAGGTTGGACAGATCTGAGAGGCTGGTTGGTTATTTTGTCTACACTGTGGAAAGGTTACAATAAGCTGATGTCATTATGACAGACAATGGTCTTCTCTCATCTGAAAGAATCCATTTTCAGCAGTGGGAGGCACATGTTAGATCTTTGTTTATCTTGTAGTTGAATTCTCAGCCATATCTAAAGAATTCTGCATTGACAACTTTTTTGAAATAATCCAGAGGATTACAGGAATCTCATTGCTTCCTGATGCAAACAGTCATTTTTTTATATTCACAAAAGAGAAAAATAATTTGTTTTTTGAATATTATATTAAATATTTTAAAATATATTAGAGTGCTTTAGTGGCTTCAACTATTGAAATAAATAATTGCCACTTCTCACATTAAAAATATTACATAGAAGATAAGCACTGTTAAAAATGGCACTACATTCTAGTTAAAGAATTATTCTGATTTACTAAACTATGTACTAAGTGTATATTCACTAAATACATTTTTTAAGAGTACAGTAAAATAGATATATAATATATGCAAAAAGGGGGAGACTAAAATGATAATAATATAATATTTTTGAATAAATATTTGACTTTTCTGATCATTTTGATTCTGGATAAATAGGAGTTTAATAGATCAGAAATTATATAAATCACCAAATACCATCAAATTAATATAATTTAAATATATTTTCATGTATAATACAATTAAAATATATTTAAATATAAGTCAAATTAAATATAATCAAATTGGTGCTCTAATAACAAATAAATTAAAAATAAATCTCATAGGCTTAAAACAAAAAGAATTATTTTTATACCTTATTAGCTGAGCAGAATCAATGACTACTCTTTATCAATAGCCTAAATAATTTTTTAAAAATTTTAGAATTATCACTGCATTTCAACTCTTATTCAAAAATAATAACAGCATGGTAGAAACAGCTAATTGCTGACCTGTTACCCATTCTTCTATGTCTTACTAACAAGACCTCAATTTTATTAAGGGAAAATGCCTAAGTGACTACATTTCCCATCCTCTCTTGCAAATCACAATGGCCAGAAGCTTAGTTCAAACCAATGAGATGTAAGCAAAGGTCATTGAGTGAAACTACTGGGAAATCTCACAAAAGTAAACAAATGGGCCAGATTTTTTCCTTTTTCTCCCTTGCTCTTTCCTTTCATATGGGTGTTATGGCTTTAATGACAGCAACCATCTTGTGGGCATAATGAAAAAGCTCACCCTACAGATGGCAGAATGGAGATGAGCTAGAGTCCCCAGTCGCATCAATTGCTTAGATTCCGGTTAGGTGACAGAAACATAAACAACTATCTTATATAAACCACTATGGAATTTTTGGTTAAATGCAGTCAAACAAAATTTCCAAATAACACAATTACTTGAGATAAGGAATAGACTGCTAAGATGATATAGATATTAATATTGTGTTCTTATTGTACATTTCCTGTTTGTGGTTATTTTTAAAATGTCTTAAAAAGCTTGAACTGCTGGGGAAGATAGCTCAAAATAAAATTTAACATGTCATCTTGAGTCAATGTCCCCTACATTTACTCATTTTTACATCTGTTATGAAGTATGTACTACCAGGAAAGAAATGTATGATAAATAAATAAATGATAAATAGATAAGAAGATTAAATAGGTGATGATTATAGGTGATAAATAGGTGATAGAGATAGATAATAGACAGATAGATGATAGTAAGGCATTAAGAATAATCAAACCAGCAGCTTAATAATGAATAATCGTACCAGCAGCAGCTTAAGAAATACAACTTTACCTTTACCCACCCTAGATGTTTCTGAGTGCCCCTCAGCACCTTTTCATGCTCCATCTCTTCCTGAAGTAACCTCTATCATGGATTTTACATTTATTATTTTTTAATATTCTTTATATGTATGTGTCCTTAAGCAATATTGTTTAGTTTTACATATACTTTATAGAAATGATATCATGCTGCTTGCATTATGTTCCTGAAATTCATCAACCTCAATGCATATAACTATAATTGATTTGTTTTTCACTGCTACGTGGCATGCAAGAGTATGAAGATACCAAATATATTTATCCTTTTTCTGTACATATTTGGATTTTGTTTCCAGTTTGGGATTGTTACAGAGAATATTACTATGACTATTTTTTAAAAGTCTCCTGGAGCACATATACAAGATTTTATCTGGGATAAATATTTAGAAGTGGAATTACTAAATTGCAGAGGTGTAACTAGACTCTAGAGATTATTTACAGTCCCACCAGTAACATGTAAGACTTTCTGTTGTTCCACATGCTCACCAGCACTTCCCTTGGCTACATACAGCCTTCATGGGAACAGCTGCCCTGGAAAAGCTAAGGGCTCAACTTCATAATGCTTCCATACCAACTGAATTTATACACCAAGTCAGGCCACCTGTTGACTGAGTTTGTCAATCCAGTCAACTGATTTATTTATTTTTTCCTAGGGAATCATGTACCTAAATAATGAGACATAAGATACAAATTTAAAGAGCCAAGTATATTAATTGGGTCACAGTCACAGATTCAAATTCCTGGTCACTAAATTTATGGGTCTGATTTTCTTAACCTGCACTCAGATGTCAGATGTGTATGGCTTATAAGTATCCTATCAGCTCTGAAGTTTTTAAATACTGTTTATATTTATCAAACTGTGAAACTTATTAAGGTTCAGAAAGCTTTATACCACATAGTACTTTGATTCAAACTGTGAAGCCTTACTTCCAACTACTGGTTTAAAAATAATAATAACTTTTATTTGAACTTGACTACAGGTTCAAATTAAAACTTGTACTCAGCAGTGATTTAGTCACTGACCATTATTTACTCCAGAAACATTCAGATTTATAACTTATTCTCTGTGTTTTGAAGCTTACAATTTACAACACTTGGGTGTTTTCAAGACCTCATAGGTGAGACCAGGGCTCCAAGTTTATTTTAATGCTGATGTCCCCATCTTGAAATTCATAGCCATTTAAAACAGGGTTCCTGAATTTTCATTTTGCAAATGAAATGTAGCTGGTCCTGCATGTTTTGGAAGTAAAGTAACTTTTACACAAATTTTTCCACAATACAGTCACAATGAGAGAGAGAGAGAGAGAGAGAGAGAGAGAGAGAGAGAGAGAGAGAGAGAGGGAGAGAGAGAGAGAGAAAATGGTTTCTAAGCAATAAAGGAATATTTTCACTCTCTTCTTTCTTTTTCTTTTTTCTTTAACTGAAACCCACATGCAGAAATACTTCTTTGCAAACTTTTGGAAAAGTATTACCCTTCACCTCATCTCCATCCCAGATAGCATTCTTTTTCCATGTGTCTGTTCTAGTCACTTTAAAACAGAAACTCCTGCACCCTCCTACCCCAGTGCCTGAGCTTATGAGAGGAAAGGGGGAAGGAGGGAGGGTGGAGGGAAGACAGCTGAGCCAGGGCCCTCACTCACATCACCACACACCCATACACACCACACATGCTCACGTGCCACACACCAAGAGCTTTCTATCGACAGCAGACTTGGGAGGTTTTAACTTGAACATCAATATCTGATGGGCAGTTTATGGAAAAAAGGATTTCATTACCCCTTTTATAGAGCATTAAATATTTTTTTAAATGTTGTTTCAATGCCATATACACTAGGCAAGAAATTCCAATATTTCTGAGTTTCTTTCTGCTTCAATTTAAGATTATGCATTAAATAAAATGTCTTAAAAGCTGCACGTTAGTGTGTTTTGACTTAAAATTATAAGAACACTGTAATTCTTTTGATTTTGTTAATATTCCAAAAATAAATATTTGACTCATAATGATTAAGGAAAATTCATTTCTGTTTACAGTCACTGCACATGTCCTGTGCTGGTTCCAATTCTGTCAGCCAAACAGCTGTCCCCTTCCACCGGAGGCTTTTTGACCAGCTGTGTGCCTCAAGTTGCTGGAAGACCCGTTAAAAGCATTTACAGGCGTTCATATGGACAGGTGTCCCTGCAAAAAGCAAAGCTGCCTTCTAAAGAATGTAATAAGAATGGGACTGTATTTAGCCCCATAAAACAGTTTAAATTGTTTGCAGGTAATAAACATAAGGGACACCCCAGCTGCTTTTGCTACAAGACGAAGTTGCATATACAGAGACTGCCTGTATATATTCACACATTTTAAATCTCTATACATGCATATTGTTACCAATATACATATTGAATTTAATATGTATTCAATATATATCTGTATATTAAAGACCATGAGTTCACAACAATACCTTCAATTCCAATACTACAGCATAGAGTTTATTTTTAACCATTCCTCTTTTCACACATGTAATTTCCTTCTCCATCAGTGTGGATTCTTATTGTTCTCAATGGACTTGTTTATTGGTGTGATCTCACCTATTTAACCAGTCTCTTGGCTAAACTGGTTAAAGGCTAGGTTCACAAGACAGCAGTCTTCCCGGCCAGGTGGAAAAGGCAAGATTTCTGACCCAATGAAGGGAAATGTGAAGAGAAAAGTGAAAAGAAAAGGAAGAGGAAGAAAAAAGAAGAGAAGGAAAGAGAAAGTAAGAGATGAAAGTGAGAGAGAAAAAAAAAGCAGTAAGGAGAAAGGACCATGGAGCTGCTTTTGTAGAGTAACTTGACCCCGTCTCATATCTATTGAACCTAATGATAAAACAATGGGACTTGTATTTTGTAAGTCTTCTTTTCATTTTATTTTCTAGTAACTCACTTTATTGTATTTTACTAAATTATTATTCTGAAATGTTTTTTGGGGGAAAAAACACTGATAATTTGAAAAAGACTGCTCTAATGATACTTTCATATTTCAGTACAGTGGTTGGCAAAGTAAAACCTGGGGGCTGGCGCGGCCACCCCTATTGTTTATGCTCATGTGGCTGCTTTTGCTACAAGGCAGAGTTGCAGACAGCTCTAAGGCCCCAAAATTCTAAAATATTTATTCACTGACCCTTTATTGGGAGAATTTAGATAATATTAGGTCTCTGATCCAATATTATATCATTTACTTGCTTATTACATATATTATTTATTTTCTCCCTCCCTCCTTTCCTCTCACCCTTTTCCTCTCCTCTCTGGCCCCAACCTCTCTCCTAAAAAATGAAGACAGGGGGCTCATTTCTTTTTAGATGTATCCCAAGCACCTAAGAGAGTGCCCAGTAGTAGAGTAGTTATTGTGCAGTAAATTCTTACTGAATTCCAATTATAGAATGAGCTTTAAAGATCATTAACAATATTGGAATTCAAATATGTGGAATGTCATGTCTAAAGTCATGACAACTTTAATAACAGAACCTGGAAAGAACTTAGTTATCCTAGCTTTGTGAACACCTAGACAGATTTGCTTTCCCTTTCCATTCTATGTCTAATACTGAGTCAGTTCATCTATCAGACTTCGTGCACAAATGCAAAGGATGGCCAAGTGTCTATCACTGTTTTAATTAATTCCTCCATGTACATAGCTGTAATCTAACAACTTTATAGTAAGTAACACTATTTTTCCAGAGTCTCTAGGGAAGAAGAAACATTAATGTTGGTGACATCCTTGAAACTGCACACACACAAGCCATGTGCATGTGTTGATATGCATAGTTGTTATCAGATTCTCAAGCTCCAAGCAACCATATAAACCCAGCTAAGGCTGACTCTAAAATGCCTTGACATGGGGCAGACTGAGAGGATCCTGCCCTACAGGCTTATAGTACATTTGGAAGCTATATGACTTTGCTCCCTGTGACACAACATGACTACTTACTTTTCTAGACATTCCATTGCCTGACAAAACAAGGTGCTTTTCCTTCCACTACTTGACATCCATCTTGATGGGAGAAGACTATGTTGTTAGATGGAGGACAAATGAGACTATTGCTGTCTTCCCAAGGGATGGGCTGTCTGCTTCGAAGACAACACAAGAAAACACTTCCTTGATTCTAAATGACATCAACTGTAAGATGCATTGTTGATTTAATAATAGCTCTTTAGAAAAATATTAGGAAATAATGTATACATTGTGTACATTAATTAAATAATAAATTCAATTACAGGCAAATGAAAATGAAGAGAGAGAAATAGAAATTGTATCTTTAACAGAAGAAATATCTTACCATTTCTCCTTGGGATTTTCTCATTACCCAGACACCCACTAGCCACCACCTGCCTGGCTCTAGACAGCAGCTAATGGTCAAATCCTTGCTTTGTGTGTCTACAATGCGGAACAAAGTTAATGGATAATGGGAATAAAAAGGTCTCACTCCTGCACATTTTGATGGTCAGACTAATTGTCTATATTCTGCTCTGCATTTTCTCTCTCTGAGATGAGGAGGGAGAAAACAGCACTCAATTCAACATGTATCCAGTTCTTGGGAGAGGTTGAGGGACAAAGACTAAGGACAGGGCATGGAATAACGTCAAGCCCAGATGCATTTAGCCTCCAGTTATTTATGAATGCATGCAAAGCTTACTTACTGAGCATACAAATCAGTAGTCTTGCTACCCTACCAGAAGCTGCAACTGGTCCCAGGCTTATGGTATACAGTGACTTAACAGCCTAGGTAACTCTCCCTAAACCAAGAGAAAGCAGACTTTACAGCTCTACTTTGTTGCAGGAGATACTGCAGTGAAGAAAGCCTGCCTGAAGATCATATAACAGTAGAATAGAGGAATTGGTTACAGAGGAGAAGGAAATGCTGGAAAGCCACACAGGAGAGTCTGAAGCAATCAAGACATTAACAAAAACAGGAAACAACTAATAGCCCTGGAGCTAGAGGGACAATAAGAGGAGGGGGTAGGAGATGACATTGCCAGATCTCAGAATCTGGGGCCAACTAGAAATACAACCAGAGTGAAGCCATCTGTGTGACATTGGACCAAAAGGGAAGAGAATTGGAGCCATGAAGAAGACACAGAGGTCTCCAGATATGTGTGTGAATAGGGAGGGGGTATGGAATACCATTGCTTGTCCCCTCATGCTGCCCATGAGTCTGCTGTTATCCTTCCTGACTGGAAGCCAGAGAATAAAGCAATTCAAACAATTCAACATAAACACTTCTAAACATCTTTACAGAAAATACAAAAATCTGGCCTTAAAGAAACATTTGCTACTAGATTTTTTACCTCTAAAACGTCTATATGAAAAGTAATATGAGAAAAATCAAGATTATTATATCCCTCCAGAGTCTGTCAACAGCCCCTAGGCCTATGGACACAGAGCTACCTACCTGCCAGGCTTCCTAAACACCAAGAAGACTAACACTGCAGGCTACTCATAAAGTAGTAGACAGTCCTGGCTCTCACACAGCAGTTTACCTGTATTCTCCACGCCTCCAAACTTCCCATGTAAAACTAGCCAGATAGCCTGAGCTAACTTCAGTCCTTTGAACACACAGTGAGGGGCATCAGCTATGTGGATCCATGCAGCACTGTCCTACCACACCCCCGCTGCCACTCATGCAGGTGTGTTCTTTGGAAAGTGTAGCATTTTGTTTTTGTTCTTGAGTAATTTAACACTTTGAGTGGTTTTCATTACAGTAAGAAGGTATTTGATTAAAGTGCTTGCTATATCTTTTGTAAAAAAAAAAAAAAAAAAGGCATAAAGTCCCAGGATCCACAAAAACAACGATGCTTTCTTTTTACTAAGTGCTTTCCAAGCCTTTCATTTTGATTTATTAATAATTAATATCTTCCATATCCCCATGAGGAAGGAAGGAGAAGTATTATAATCTTTACATTTTATCACTGCTGAAGTATAAGAACCACATGTAATATATTAAGGAATGAGTCAAGATTTGAACCCAGGCAACAATGATTTATATGTTCAAGTCTGTTCTTAAAACAATGTCACTGAAGCCTATGCCAACATGTGAAAACAAGAGTAGGAAGGCTGGGGACCCCTGGCCTTCCTGGATGCCCCAGAGCCAACTGAATCTGCTCACACTATACACAGGCCTGCAGAGGAGCACCATGGAGTGGGTAATTGTGACAATGATTATGTTTAGGTTGATGACACTGAGACAAACTGTGATGACGGTGACCATGGGTTTACACCATCCACCCCTTAAAGATCTTAAGTTATCATTGAAGAATTGTTTGGTATTGAGGCTCTTCCACTGGCTGTGGGATGGAAAGAACTGTGTAAAGCAGCAACACATGATATGACCTACAGTAGCCCTGACAGTGCCTTGCATCTTTGTCTTTTTAAGTTAGGTCATTTGTATCTGTGACACTTATCTGGCAGCTAATCTTGCAATACTTAGTGATATATTTTGTCTGACAGTCTTAGATTGCTAATCCTATTGTACCCTAAATTTTAATGAGTGCATGTACTATATGTCTAAGTAGTAAATATTTTGAAGGCAGAAGTTTTCTTTTTTTTCCCCCACCACTGGTTGCATTCTGCTCCTACTCAGTGCCTGGCATATAGTGAGTAAACACTGGCTAAGAGAAAGCCTAATGGTTAGGGAAGCCCCACCCACTATTGGAGCTGAAAAGCAGGTTCTTCCTACAGCTCCCAGGATCACATGGAAGGAGGCAGGGATGAGCTGGAAAGCTGTTATCCAGTATCAACAGGTGCCCCCTCTGGAAGATGCTTGGGACAAAAAAAAAAAAAAGTCACCAGGTCCCTTCAGTCTCAGCATGGAATATTCTGAGAGCACAAGGGGAAAGTACTCTGCCACCCCCTATTTAGGCTGGCCGCATTACCATTGGGCTGCCACACCTGCACTGTGGCCTGCCTTTTCAGTGCCTAGAGGGTGTGCAGGCAGAGAGAAGTGCTCCAGAGCACTCAGTGCAGAGTTGCACTTTGCTTCAAACTGCTGCCCCAGGCAGGTTTCTATGAAAACATCACAGGATTTTCATAGCTTTCTTTTCTCCTATGAACTTTCTCTTCATTTCTGTTAATTTTGCTAGTTAAACTGTCAGGCCAATTTTGAAAGGGAATAAAATCTTTGTCCATCCTCCCATCCTGAAGCTCCAAATCTATTTTGGTTCATATAAAAAATGATGAAATTATAGCTTTTGGCATGTTCCTTAACTAGGAAAAAATAACTTGGTTTAACTAATGCCAATAAACTAAGTATTTCAATTAGATTTGAACATTAGTAAAAATATCAGTCATACCAGTCTAAATCTCAACAACCTTAAAACAGTATGTGTAACCTTCATAGCAGCTGTCTGCAAAAGGAGTTTCAATTACTCATATGAAATTTCAGGCAATTTTTTTTTAAAGGAGTTATTTGAGGGACTCAGAGAAAGAGCAAATGTCTTAGACTCAAAAACTGAGTGTGGGAAGGTCTGGACTTTGCACAAATAAGTCATTTAAACTGAAAGAAAGAGAAAACCATGCTTTTACCTGGTTTCTCTCTCCATCAGATTCCCAGTGAGCTCTCAGGGACCTGCAGATAGGGGAGTTCTGCAGTCGGTGGAGGCAAACAAAGCGACCCACAGGATCTTTTCAGTTTGATGAAAAAAAGAGGGCTTATTGAGTACATTCTTGCTGTACAAATCCACCCATTGGCATTCATCCACATTCAAGTACCAACACAAGGATATGGAAAGGCCCCAGAGTATCTGTGTTTGTATTCATGAGCTAGGTGCTGTCATTTCTTTCACATGCAGCCTCTTGCAGGCTGGTGCATAGGGTGGGGCTGGAGCTCAGGGCCCAGAAGGTTCCATGTGCACTGAATCAGTCAGTGATGGCAACTTAGAACCCATCATTTTGGTAAAGGGTGAAAGATTTATGCAGTCTGAAGAGAAAATGAGAGGAGCCACTCTTTTAAGTACATGTATATAATTGTCTAATCAATATGGTGTACACCTGAAACTAATGCATAACAATATTGATTGTCAACTGTAATTGAATTTTTTTTTAATAAAAGAACTCACCAGTTTGGGATTGTGGGATATGCACCAGCCACCACTTGGCTCACCAGCACTAGCTGGGGGCCTCACTCTTCTCATGGGAGTGAGGGACCCGACTTAAAATTTGTCATCTAGTGGTTCCTTCCACAAAATTTCACTGAGTATATGAGGGAGCAGGCAATGTGCCACAATTTACAAGGATGATTGATGACATCCCAGACCTAAAGATGTTCATGGTCTAATGGGACAGATATTTGTTAACAGAATATTCCAGTGCAGACTGGTAAGGGCCCTAACAGGTGTGTGCAGCATCATTACGGGAATACTGAAGGGCACACGGCCCAGGAAGGAAATGAAAGGGTGTGCAGACAGAAGGCACAGCACTTGCAAACAGGAGCTGAGGCGAAGAGAGCGGGAGACGGGACGTACTGCATATACACACATCACATGTTGATACTATCTGCATGGTATAATAGAAACATACAAAATGCATTAATAGTGATCTGTTTAAATTGTAGAATAAAGATTCTGTGCTTACAGTAATATCTCATTTCATAAAGGCTCAGGCCTGCCTCCTTCCATGTGCCCCTAGAACTGCAGCCAGAACATGTTTTTCAGCTGTAGGAGTGGATGGGACTATCCTAACCATTAGGCTTCCAGCCAGCCAGTATTTACTGACCACAGGCCAGGCCAAGCACTGAATAGGGGCAGGAAGCAGCCAGTGGTGGGAAAAAAGACATAATTCCTGCCTTCAAAATATTTACTACTTAGGTAGTATGGCCTTTGTAAATTGAAATGTTGAAACTGATTATAGTTTTCAAACCAAAAAGGTGTATGCAGAAGAATAAGTCAATTTACATGTGAGACAACTAAACTATGTAGGAGATATTCAACAAATAGTTGACCATAATATTCAATGTGAACATTTCAATTAATTCTTCTTAGCCAGTGGATTTTTTTCTAAGAAATTAATTTTATGTGGATAAAATGAAAGAAAAATATTTTTGCTTAGAAATTAAGTTTTCAGAAGTGACTGGCACTGTGTATGGTGGTCAGCAACCTAGATGATTCTCAGATGCTCTGGAAAAAACTAATAAAATGCAAGATCTGTCATTTAATGTGTATATTTCATTGTAATATGGCTGTGTCAGTCAAGGTTGGTCAGTAAACTGGAGTGTGACAGAGGAAATTTAATACAGGAACTTTGTTCTAGAGGTGTCAGGATTCAACAGGCCGAAATGAAACACTTTGGTAACCTGGAGGTAATAACTGCAGGGAGGAGGTTTTTCCCCCATGGCTACAAATGCAGAGCAAAGAGATTGATATCAGCACCTCAGAGCTCAAAGGAAGGAGCCCTGCAGAGTTGAGACCCAGACCACAGTGGGGACAGTGCATGGATGGGGCTGGTACATCTGGGAGACATAATGAAGATGGTCTGAGATGCAAAGAAGAATCTGGGAATGTAACCAGCCACCATAGTCAGGGCTTTTGAGGGTAGTACCCAAGGAACAATTGACCACAAAGCAAAAAGTCCCTTTGTCCTCCTCCAGTGTTGTAACCTTAGAGTTCCTTGTTGTCAGAATCTAACAAGAAGCTACCAGGCAAATAGGAAATATAATACCAGCCCAGGTATTACAGAGCAGGGGACACAAGTTTAGCTTTAAACTGAAAGACAAGAGCTTGGTAACAGGTACAATTTTTTAAGACAAAATACCAATTAATATCAGAGAAAGAAGATAATTATTACCAATTAATTGTAAAATGAGTATATTCCCAACAATGAACTTCAAAATTATTTACAGAGAGTTTGCTTGAAAGTAAGAAATAAATTAGAGCAAAAGATAGAAACCAATTCCTGTTCTCAGATGGAGGTTCCTGATTCTAGATGAATTTTCACAGGAATTTTACCTTGTTCATTTCTGTAAGTCCTTTTACGTCTGGTATCGACTAGGCACATAGCAGGTGTGGCATATCCTGCCTGCTTTCTCCTCTTCTCCAGAGCTGACAGCTACCTTTTTTTGCCCAGGGTGATGTCATAAGATGGAAAGGATCACATGAGGAGACCACATCTTCCCTCCCATCACCAATAGTATCAGCAGGTGCTAAATGTTGGAATTTATGTGCAGCCTAAGCCAAATTACTCTACTGCAGTGAATATCTGATAGGTGTTCAATAAACTGTAAAATTTTTCATTGTAAAATTCAGGCATAATTTTAGTCATAAATACTCATGGAAATAGAATCACAGTTTAGGAATTTGCTTTTTTTTTTTTTTCAAACCTGAGAAATAGAAATGCACTGAGTCTCACACTGTCTCATTCTTTAAAACCTAAAACAATTGGTTTGAAATTTATTACAACTCCTCATAAGGGGGACCAGCCAATGATCACATTGCTAGTTAGTGACACAGTTCAATTATGAATTCTGGTCTCCTAACTCAGTCAAATACTCTGTAAGCAAAATACCCAAAATTCAGTCCACAGTTTATATGACATTCTTATCCCATTGTGGCTGCTACATTTTATTTGGCAGTGTAAGCATAAACTAGTGTGTCATGAAAGCAATGGAGGTGGAAGCATAGACTAATGAGAGAGAAAAAATAAAGGAGAGAGATGAAACAAGCTCAGCAAAGGCAAAGGCCCCAAAGAGAAGAGAAGAAAGGTTTGTTGAATTGGAAAAGTCCCTGAGTTGTTAAAATAACTGGAGAGTCATTTTAACTATCATACCTAGATGAAAGGGGTTCTGATAATTGCATTTGCAAAAGTGAAATGTGCATAATACATTTCCTTTTATGCACAGTGCCATCAAAGATTTGCTTTTCTGAAGTATGCTCTGGTAGGCGTAACTGTTGTACAGTAGTCCCCAGTTCACTTATCGTAGCCTCACTGTATCACGGGATTTTAAAAAATATTATATTTAATTATTTATCACGATTTTTCTCTATATCATGGGATTTTGCGGTACTGTGTATGTTGTTAAAGTTACATAGGTTTAAGAGTGTAGAATAAATGTAAGGTTTCTACTTTGCAGGGGGTCTGGAATGTAATACCTGTGATAATTGAGGAAATACTGTATATGAACCAGAGAGGTTTAGGCAAGGGACCTCTGGCCTCTGATGTATATGACCCGATGAACTTGAGTTAATCTTCACATTAGTCTAGTTTAGAGACTGATGAACTTTTTCTGTAAAGGGGCAAATAAGAAATACTTTTGGCTTTGTGAGTTATAAGGTATCTCTTTCAACTACTCAAGTGTGCCATGGTAGAGGGAAAGCAGCCATATACAGTATGTAAACAAATGAGCCTGATTGTGTGCCAATAAAATTTTATTTACAAAAGAAGAAACAAAATGAATTTGGGCTGTGACCCATAGTTTTCCAGCCCTTAGTCTAGCTCATGAACTTGATTTAAACCCTGAAACTTCTGGGGCACTTATTATAGTCACAGATATAAAGGTATGTAATGAAGTCCTACCTTCTCTTTCCAGTATGAATTGGATATGGCACTTGAGGCTCACAGAGCATGAACAACTCATACAGCACTACATATACGTGTACCACTTGAGTATGTAAGTCCAGGTATGGAAGCTGACTGGCTGGAATTATGAAGTTTTTTATTACAAAATTGAATAAGGAGAGAAGAAGGGTTCTTCTTATTTGAATTAATTTTCCCTTTTGGTCAGCCACTACGTGTTAGTAGTTACGGCAACAGATTCACCATCTTTTCATGTCGACTCTGGAGTACCCAGCCTTGGTTGCCTGTTAAGAGTGATGGTACAATGCCCCCCGGATAAGGGCATCAAGGAGCCCTGGGCTTTTTTTTTTTTTAATTTTATTTTTATTGTTTTTCTATTACAGTTGTCCCATTTTTCCCCCATTGCTCCCCCCCAGCCCATCCCTTCTCCCACAGTCAATCCCCACCCCATTGTCCATGTCCATGGGTTATTTATACTAGTTCCTTTACTAAACCCTTCCCCTACTTGCCCTCCTTCTCTCCCTCCTGCCCTCCCCCTGATAACTGTTACTCTGTTCCTTGTTCAATTTTGTTCATTTGTTTGTGTTGTTCATTAGTCTCCTGTATCAGGTGATATCATATGGTATTTTTCTTTCATTGCCTGGCTTATTTCACTAAGCATAATTCTCTCTAGTTCCATCCATGTTGTCGCTCGGCAGGAGATCGTTCTTTCTTTCTGCTATATAGTATTCAATTGAGTAAATGTACCACAGTTTTTTAATCCATTTATCTACAGATGGGCACTTAGGCTGTTTCCAGCAATTGACTATTGTAAATAACACTGCTATGAACACAGAGGTGAATAGGTTCTTTTGAATTGGTGTTTCAGGATTCTTCAGGTATAATCTTAGCAATGGAATCACTGGTTGAAAAGGCAGTTCCATTTTTAGTTTTTTGAGAAAATTCCATACTGTTTTCCATAGTGGCTGGAAAATTTTCTGTCATTACATTTTCAATCAGGTTTTCTATCCCATGCTCCTCGTCTTCTCCTTTTATCCCTATGATATGGATATTGTTTCATTTCATGTTGTCCTGCAGTTCTCTTAAACCCTCTTCATTTTTTTCAGTTTTTTTTTTTTCATTTTGTTGCATTGTCTGGGAATTTTATTCTATGTTGTCCTTTAACTCACTGATCCAATCCTGTGCTTCATTTAGCCTGCTTTTGATTGAATCTACTGTATTCTTCAGTTCAGAAATTGTGTTCTTCATTTCTTCCTGGTTCTTATTGATAGTTTCTATGTCATTTTTTATGCTTGTGTAGTTCTCAGTAAGTTCGTTTTAGCTTCCCTGGAGTTCTTTGTTGTTTCCCTGGAGTTCTTTGTAGTTCCCCTGGAGTTTGTTTTAGTTTTCTTTGAGTTTGTTGAGTTCATTGAGCTTTTTCATTACTATTGTTTTGAATACCATGTCTGATAGTTTGCTTGCCTCTATTTCATCTATCCCTCCTGGGAATTCCTCCTTTCCTTTTGGTGGGGTATTGTTTCTGTTTGGTGGGGTGTTATTCTGTCTCCCCATTTTGGGCACTGGTCTTGCTTGTTTCTGCTTCTTAGGTTGATCTATTTTTATTTTCTGTCTTTGTGGTGTGACCTTCTTTGGTAAGAATCCGTGTTATTCAGTGGTGCAGACTCCTTGATTTCCTTAACTTGATGCTCTTGGGATACCCTTTATGCCTTTTATTTGGACTCTCTAATAGTATTTTGGTTTTGTTTGTTGTATTGCTCTTTGGTGAGTCATTGCTTTAAATTAGCTTACTGAGAGTCACTCTGCCCACAGGAGCCCTGTGCTTTTGCTGCGTATGCTTTGTACAGCATTCATACATAACAAAACTACACTGAGAACAAGCTTTTTTAAAAAAGTGCAGACTATAACTGAAGAATTTTCTGTTTTTGGCCCTCAGAGGGTTTATAACTGAGTGAAGTAGCAACAAGTGGGAGAATGGCAGTTGTTAACATCTGTAAGCAGCAGGCTTGTTCAGGGATTTAAAATGATGCTATTTTATAGATTACTCTTTTGTCATCAAGGAAATAGCTTTTCACAAAAATCATTAATGATAAAAGCAAAATTATTTAAAGGAAATTTAGCTGGTTTGCAATAACCATTCACAACCTAAGGGCATTTTTCCCTCAAGAATTCTTATTTCCTTAAGAGTGTGCATGCAGAAATGTTCATGTGGCTTTCAAATTCTAGGTGAAGTTCTTTCTAATTTAGGAAATGTTCTGGAGGCTGAATTGGCAGGAAATTTTATGAAAGCTCCTGGTCCATAAACCGTATCTTTAAAATTACTTTTCTAACAAACTAACCTTAAGGCAGCCCACATTGTAATTTTAGGCTTTTTCAATAGCAAAAGATGGGTTTAGAAATGTCTGTCATGAATCATCTGGAACCGCAGCTGTGGAGTCCATTTCTCAGATGGGGACTTTATAAAAGAGCATTAGCACAGAGGGCAAGCCAGTTCTGATGCCCCTGCCCCTTAGAGACTGCAGGTTCCCTGAACACTTGCAGCCAGAAAGGGTCAGTCTTGTCACACAGGAAGCTCTGTGCATAGCAAGAGCAAGTTGCCTTACAAATGTCCTGGGTTCTGGATCCAGGCCCTCAGAGCAGATGCTGCAGATGTGGAGCAAAGATGTCTGTTAAGGAACATGTTGGGGAGCAAAGGATCTAGATATCACCCACTTTGGTTTCTTCTGTTCAAGTTACTAGTTAAGTTTCTTGCATGATTGTGTAGCAAACCACACAGACACTCTTGTGTGGCTAAGAAAAATAGTCAATAAAGACAAGTTCATGTAGTGGGAGCTTGAAAAGGACTTCTCAAACCACTATCAAGAGGCAGGTGCTGCCTATACCCTAACTTAGAAGTCACTCAGGGTTCCATCCCAAGGGGAATGGACCTCAGGTCAAATGTAAAGAATGGCCACTTGGCTGAGCTTGTCAGCGTGGACAGCAGTACTGAAGAGACAACATTTTGAATATGGGGACTTTAAAACAATTTTTTTTTGTCAGAACAAACAATATCTTCTCCTCTATATATAAAAAAAGAGTCCATAAAGTTCTTTCACAACTACTCAATTCTGCTTCGCCATAGACATAAATGTATAAACCGATGGACATGGCTATTTTTCCAAAAGAAATTTATTTACAAAAACTGGCAGCGAATAGATGAATGCACCAACAACATGTGGCATACACATACAATAGAATATTACCCAGCCTTAAATAGGAAGTTAAATTCTGATACATGGTACAACATGGACAAACCTTGGAGAAAACATACTAAGTGAAATAAGCCAGTAACAAAAGGATAAATACCATATGATTCCACCTATATGAGGTACCTAGAGTAGTCAGATACATAGAGACAGAAAATAAAATTTTAGTTAAAAGGGGTGTAGAGAGAAGGGAATGGGGAGTTAGTTTTTTGTTTGTTTGGTTTTTTGTTTTGTTTTTTTAAAGATTTTATTTATTTATTTTTTTAGAGAGGGAAAGAGAGGGAGAAAGAGGGGGCGAGAAACACCACTGTGTGGTTGCCTCTCGTGCACCCTCAACTGGGGACCTGGCCCACAACCCAGACATATGCCCTGACTGGGAATCGAACCAGCGACCTTTTGGTTCCCAAGCCACTGCTCAATCCACTGAACCACACCAGCCAGGGCAGGAGTTAGTTTTTAATTATCTTGCAAGATTGAAAAAGATCTGGCAATGAATGGTGGTAATGTTTGCACAACAATGTCAATGTATCTAATGCCACTAAACTGTACAATTTAAAACAGTTAAAATGCCAGTATCTTGTTGTAGTATAGTTTGATATTACAGCCTTGTAGTGTAGTTTGATATCAAATAGCATGATACCTCTAACATTGTTCTTTCTTTTTTAAAAATGTATTTTATTGATTATATTGTTACAATAGTTCAAATTTTCTCCCCTTTACTCCCCTCCACCCAGCATCTCCCTCCCCCAGCAATATACCCCCAAGACCATACCCATGGTTCATACATAAAAGCTTTCCCTCTTCACCCTTTCATATATTCTTCTTCTTCTTCTTCTCTCTCTCTTTTTTTTTAGTAAATATGTGATTAATTATTTTAACAATAAAAAATTGTGGTTTTGATTTGCATCTCTCTGATGGCTAGTGATGTTGAGCATTCTTTCATATGTCTATGGGCCCTCTGTATGTCCTCTTTGGAGAAGTGTTTGTTCAGGTCCTTTGCCCATTTTTTAATTGGGTTGTCTGTCTACTTAGTGTTGAGTCATATGAGTTCTTTATATATTTTGGAGATCAATCCCTTGTCTGAGATGTCATTGGCAAATATATTTCCCCATATGGTTGGTTTCCTTTTCATCTTGCTGATGTTTTCTTTAACTGAGCAGAAACTTATTAGTTTGATGTAGTCCCATTTGTTTATTCTTTCTTTTATTTCCCTTGCCTTAGGAGATATATCAGTGAAAATGTTGCTACGTGGGATATCTGAGATTTTCCTGCTTATTTTTTCCTCTAGGACTTTTCTGGTATCACGGCTTACATTTAAGTCTTTGATCCATTTTCAGTTTATTCTGGTGTATGGTGTAAGTTGGTGGTCTAATTTCATTTTTTTGCATGTCCCTGTCCAGTTCTCCCAACACCATTTGTTGAAGAGGATCTTTTCAATCCATTTGATGTTCTTTCCCCCTTTATCAAATATTAGTTGACCATATGAACCTGGGTTTATTTATGGGCTCTCAATTTTGTTCCATTGATCTATATGTCTGTTTTTATGCCAGTACCAGACTGTTTTGATTACCGTGGCCTTGTAGTATAGTTTGATATCAGGAATTGTGATTCCTCCTACTGTGTTCTTCTTCCTTAAAATTGCTGTGGCTATTCGGGATCTTTTTTGGTTCCATATAAATTTTTGAAGTATTTGTTCTAGGTCTGTGAAATACGTTGCTGGTATTTTTATAAGAATTGCATTGAATCTATAAATTTCTTTGGGTAGTATGAACATTTTCATGATGTTGATTCTTCCCATCCATGAGCATGGTATATGCTTCCATTTATTTGTATCTTCTTTAATTTCTTTCTTCAGTGTTATGTAGTTTTCTGAGTACAGGTCTTTTACCTCCTTGGTTAAGTTTATTCCTAGGTATTTTATTTTTCTTGTTGCTATGGTAAATGGGATTTTTCTTTCAGTTTCTATCTCTGAGTTTTTATTGTTGGTGTATAAAAATGCCTTAGATTTCTTAAATTGACTTTGTACCCTTCTATTTTGCCGAATTCACTTATTAGGTTGAGTAGTTTTTTTGTGGAGTCTATAGAGTTTTCTATGTACACTATCATGTCATCTGCAAATAATGACAGTTTTAGTTCCTCTTTTCCAATTTGGATGCCTTTTATTTCTCTTTCTTGTCTGAGTGCTGTGGCTAGAACTTTTAAGACTATGTTGAATAGGAGTGGAGAGAGCGGACATCCTTGTCTTGTTCCTGATCTCAGGGGGAATGCTCTCAGTTTTTGCCCATTGAGTATGATGTTGGCTTCAGGTTTCTCATATATGGCCTTTATTTTGTTGAGGTATGCTCCCTCTATTCCCATTTTGCTGAGAGTTTTCATCATAAATGGGTGTTGTACTTTATCAAATGCTTTTTCTGCATCTATTGATATGATCATGTGATTTTTGTCTTTCATTTTGTTTATGTGGTGTATTATGTTTATTGATTTGCGAATATTAAACCATCCTTGCATCCCTGGGATGAATTCCACTTGATCGTGGTGTATGATCTTTCTAATGTGTTGCTGGATCCGATTTACCAATATTTTGTTGAGGATTTTAACATCTGTGTTCATCAGTGATATTGGCCTGTAGTTTTCTTTCTTTGTTGTGTCTTGACCTGGTTTTGGAATTAGGGTTATACTGGCTTCATAGAACGAGTCTGGGAGTCTTCCCTCTTCTTGTATCTTTAGGAATAGTCTGAGGAGAATAGGAGTTAGTTCTTTCCTAAATGTTTTGTAGAATTCACTTGTGAAGGCATCCGGTCCAGGGCTTTTTTGTGCTGGGAGTTTTTTTATTACTTCTTCAATTTCACTATCTGTTATTGGTCTATTCAGACTTTCTGCTTCTTCTTGATTCAGTTTGGGAAGACTATAGGTTTCCAGGAATTTGTCCATTTCCTCTAGGTTGTCAAATTTCTTGCCATACAGTTGTTTGTTATAATTTCTTACAATCCTTTGTATTTCTGTGGTATCAGTTGTGATTTCTCCTCTTTCGTTTCAGATTTTATTTATTTGGGTCCTCTCTCTTTTTTTCTTGATGAGCCTGGTTAAGGGCTTGTCAATTTTGTTTATCTTTTCAAAGAACCAGCTCCTACTTATGTTGGTCTTTTGAATTGTTAGTTTAGTCTCTATGTCATTTAATTGTGCTCTGATCTTGATGATTTCCTTCCTTCTACTTGATCTGGGCTTTGCTGGTTGTTCTTCCTCTAGTTCTTGTAGCTGGAGGGGGTAAATGTTTTTACTGGAGATTCTTCTAGCTTTTTTAGGTAGGCGTGTATTGCTATGAAATTTCCTCTCAGGACTGCTTTCACTGTATTCCATAGGTTTTGGGTTGTTGTGTGTTCATTATCATTAGTTTCCAGAAACTTTTTGATTTCTTCCTTGATGTCATTGTTAACCCATTCATTATTTAATAGCATGTTATTCATTCTCCATGAGTTTGAATGTTTTTGAGTTTTTTCCTTGAGGTTGATTTCCAATTTTAAGCCATTGTGATCTGAGAAGATGCTTGATATAATCAATTTTCTTGAATTTGTTGAGGCTTGTTTTGTGTCCTACCATGTGGTCTATCTTTGAAAATGTTTCATGTGTACTTTAGAAGAATCTATATTTTGCTTCTTTGGGGTGAAAACTTCTATATATATCAACTAAGTCCATTTGATCTAGAGTGTTGTTCAGTGCCTCAATATCTTTGCTGTTTCTTTGCTTTGAAGACCTGTCCATTGTTGACAATGGTGTGTTAAAGTCCCTTACTATGAGTGTGTTGCTGTCTATATCTTTCTTGGAGTCTTTCAAAATTTCCCTTATATATTTGGGTGCTCCTAAGTTGGGTGCATATATATTTATAAGGGTTATATCTTCTTTATGGACTTTTCCCTTAAGTATTATGAAATGTCCTTCTTTGTCTCTTTTTATGGCCTTTGCTGTGAAATCTGTTTTGTCTGATATAAGTACTGCTGCCCCAGCTTTTTTTTCATGTCCATTTGCTTGAAATACTTTTTTCCATCTCTTTACTTTCAGTCTGTATAGATCTTTTGTTCTAAGGTGGGTTTCTTGTAGACAGCATATATGTGGGTCATTCTTTCTAATCCATTCAGCTACCCTATGTCTTTTACTTGGAACGTTTAGTCCATTTACATTTAAGGTTATTACCGATAAGTACTTATTCATTGTCATTTTTCCCCTTTGTATTCCTGTTCTTCTCTGTCTCCCTCTGTTTCTTTATCTTCTAAGAGCAGACCCTTTAGCATCTCTTGCATTGCTGGTTTGGTGGAGATGTATTCTTTTAGCCTTCTTTTGTCTTGGAAGCTCCTTATTTCACCCTCCATTTTGAATGAGACCTTTGCTGGGTAGAGTATTCTAAGTTGTAGGCCTCTGTTTTTCATTGCTTGGAATATTTTCTGCCATTCCCTTCTGGCCTGTAGTGTTTCTGCTGAGAAATCTGATGATAGCCTTGTTGGAGCTCACTCGTATGTTATTGTTTCTCTCTTGCTGCTTTTAGGATTCTCTCTTTGTCTCTGAATGTTGCCATTTTAATTATGATGTGTCTTGAGGTGGGTCTGTTGGTTTCATCTTCATTGGGACCCTCTGTGCTTCCTGGACTTGCGTGACTCTTTCTCTCCTCATGTTAGGAAAGTTTTCTGTCATTAGTTTTTCAAAGATATTTTCTATCACTTGCTCTTCTTCTCCTTCTGGAATTTCTATGATATGGATATTATTATGTTTCATGTTGTCCTGCAGCTGTCTTAGAACCTCTTCAGTCTTGTTCAGTCTTTTTTCATTTTGTTGCACTGTCTGGGAGTTTTTGTGTATGTTGTCCTTCAGCTCGCTGATCCGATCTTCTGCTTCCTCTAACCCGCTTTTAATTTTTTCTACTGTGTTCTTCAATTCAGAGAGCGTATTCTTCATTTCCTCCTGGCTCTTATTGATAGCTTCTATGTCCTTTTTCATGCTCGTGTAATTCTCTGTAAGTTCCTTGTAGTTTTTCTGGAGTTCCTTGTAGTTTCCCTGGAGGTCTTTGTAGTTTCTGCTGAGCTCATTCAGCTTCTCCATAATCCATGTTTTGAATTCCATATCTGATATTTTGCTCCCTTCTATTTCATTTAGCACTCTCTCTGGTGATTCTACCTTTCCTTTAGATGGGGGGTTGTTTCTCTGTCTCCCCATTTTTGTGATTTCTATTGTTTGTTTGTGCTTCTTAGAATGATCTGCACTCCCTCTATCTGCCTCTGGTAGCATCAGATCATGTACCAGACTGGCTCTAGGCAGCCTATTGGAGACTTCCAGTGATCTACTGCCTTTGTCTCTCTTCTTTAGTTGTTAATATACTCAATCTGTGATTAGCCGTCAGGCTTAAGGACCATGGGTGTGGTAGCTTAATTCCTGTAGGCAGGGCTTTTATTTCCCCTTAGTCTGATGCCACTTGGAAGGGAATGGTCTGTCTGCTGTACTGGGGCTGAGTCAGCACTGGCTGGTCCTGGGAGGAGGTTAGTGAAGCTTCCATTTAGTCCTCTGCCATTTTGGATCTCCGTCTGTGTTGTCCTTGATGTTATTTGTTTAATCTGTCTGGTTGTAGTTCAGCTACTCTTTGGTGGGTCTTTTTCTCTGGTTAGTTGATTGAGAATCACTCTGCCCACCTTGTCTTGAGATCTTTTGTGGAGGTACTGCTAAAACATAATCACACAACCCAGGCAAGAAACCCACACCCTCCAATATCTCCCCCAACTACAATCTCGCTATAGGTTACAAATGAGCCCATATTAATATACTTGTGGAGATAGTGGGACTCTTATTTCGTAGAAGAAACAGATAGGAGTTGTTTTAAATGAAGGAAGCGTAATTGTTGAGAGGGAAGTTGATAGAATAATAATATTAGCAATTGGGATCAAGGTTATGTAAGACAGCAATTAACATTTACACTATATGTTTGAAAAGGAGGAGAGGGTTACAGTGTGTAGTGAGAAAGTGGAGGTGTATAGTATTAGGATGATATCATCGGTATATGCTATATGTTTAGCGTGGAAGGGAGGGACACAACAGACATCCAGGCAGACAGACAGCCAGAAATTGAAGCAGAGGCCTGAGGAGGTTAGAAGGTAGGAAACAAAGTGAGAAAGAATTTTTCAAGAATAAAAATACAGAGTAGAAAATAGCAAGACTGGAAGGGAGAGAGTAAAGAGAGAGAGAGAAAGTAGAGAAGTGAAGGGTAAGAGAGAGACCAAAAGAAGAAGGGGAGGGAGAAGAGGGGGAACTGGATTAAAATTTAAAAATATCTATATTATAAAAAAAATTAGGAGATTAAAACGTGATATAAAATAGCAAGATAGAGATAAAGAGAGAATATATAGACAGAGAAATAAGAGATGGGAAAGCAAGAGGATGGGGGAGGGAAAGAACACGGGGGAGGGAAGGAAATCAAGAGGAAGAGGAGATATTAGGGAGGGAAAGATTGAAATTGAAGAGTTGACAAAAGGTAGGATGAAGGAGAGAAATACAAGAGGGAGAGACAGAAGTGAGTGGATGGGGAGGGAAGAGAGAAGGGTTAAGAAGGGGAGGGTTAAGAGGGAGAGGAATAGATTAGAATTAAAATTTAAATATTAAAAGATTAGAATATAAAGTGGAATAGGGAGAGAGAAAGAAAGGAAGAGAGAATATTTATAGGGAGAGAATGAAAATAAGGGAAAGGGAGGAAAGAAAAACGAATGTAGACTGAAGGGGGACAAAATAAAAAATTTAATAAAATTGAAAGTGCTTAGCGCAGAGAAAGGAGAGAGAGAGAAAGGAAACGGAGGGAGGATGAGAATAAGGGGGAGGGAAGGGGATTAGAAGAAGGGAATAAGAAGGAAAAGGAGAGAACTTAAAATTTAAAAATTAACAAAGAATAGGATGAAGGGGAGACATGCTAACGGAAGACAAGGGAGGGAAGAGGAGGGGAGAAAAGGAGAGAGAATAAGAAAGGACGGGAGGGGCAGTTAGAGAGAGAGTGAGAAATAACAGAATGAGAGGATTTTAACTCAATTCAACCTTTAGGCACAGTCCCTGGGTATTTTTGGTTTGTTTGTTTTTTGTTTTTCCTTCCTTCCTTCCTGGGTCCGCCCCTATTCAAAATTCCATGGGTTTCAAATCTTTTCTGGTTGGTTGGCTGGCTGTGGGAAGGTCCTGCTTGATTCTGGGGTTGCTAGTCTTTTATTCGTGGGCCTACTGCCACTCTGCTCTGAGCTGCGTTTAGTTGTCCCCTCCTGTGGCACCCTCAGCCCTCCTCAGGCTTGTCCAGCTACTCCTTCCCCCTGTTGGTCCAGCCTGTGTCTGCCAGCAATCCCCGCCCTGCCTCCAGTCGTGTCTCTATTCCCAGGCTACAGCTTCTGCTCTCTTCCCTGTCTATATGCTTGCGCACCCTATCTCTTTCCCTGTTTCAAGACCGTCCCTTTGTTCTGCAGGACTCTGGCACAGTCGGTTAAAGTGCCAGGCCCAGTGGCACTCTCCCACCCAGGACCTCTCCCCTAGTCTGGAGCTCTGCAGCGGCTTTTCCGCGTGGGCTCTTCTCCTTGCCCAAAAACTGTCTCTATTCCAAGCTACAGCTTCCACTGGCTTCCCTGTCTATAGGCCTGCATGCTCTATCTCTCTTCCCACCCCAGCACCATCCCTTTGTCCTGCAGGATTCTAGTGTGGTCGGTCAGTGCAGCGCTCTCCTACCCAGGAGCTCTCCACCAGTCTGGAGCTCCACAGCACAGCCTTTCCCTGCGGGCCCTTCTCCCCGCCCTAAAACCATCTCCACTCCAGAACCACCGCCTCCACTCTCTTCCCTACTTACACACCCTGCACGTCCTATTTCTCTCCTAGCCCCAAACCCGCCTTTTGTTCTGTGGGATTCTAGCGCAATCGCTCAAAGCGCCGGGGGCATGCACTGCTCTTTTGCTCAGGAGCTCTCCCCTGGTCCAGAGTTCTGCAGCAGCTTTTCTGTGTGGCCAGTCTCCTTGCCCCAAAACTGTCCCTTTGTTCTGTAGGGCCCTAGCGCAAGTGCTACATGCGCCCGGAATGCCGAGCTTTCGGTCGGAGGTTGCAGCTGAGGAGGTTTCCCTCTAGACTCAGATCACACAGTTTCTCCCAGTCCTGGTTGTTCACTGTTCTCTCACTCCTCTGGCTTTTTCAGCCAAATCCCCTCCCTAACTCCCTACAAGAATTCACTTATCGGTGTGCCCCTAGCAGGGGGAGCATCCAAGCAGCTCTCGGCTAGTGAGCTCTCTGGCTTGGTACTGCAGACGCACTGGGTCTCAGAATGACTCAGCTTGCAGTGCGTGGTAAACCCCTCCACCCCCCTCCACACTGCTCCCACACTCTCCTCCCTGTTCACGCTATCGGAGATCCACATTCACTCAGTCACTCCTGTCCGCATTTGTTCCTGGAGTCTCTCCTTAACAGGAGCAAGCTGAGAACACTGCCCCTACTCCGCCACCATCTTCCCCCTCTGTTCTTCTTTCTAAAGATTGCTGTAGCTATTCAGAGTCTTTGTGATTCAATATAAATTTTACAATTATTAGTTCTAGATCTGTGAAAAATGCCATTGGTATTTTGATAGGGATTTAATTGAATCTATAGATTGCTTTTGGTAGTAATAATATTAATTCTTCCTATCAATGAGCCCGGTATATGCCTGCATTTAATTGTATCTTCTTCAGTTTCTTTATTCAATGTTTTTTAATTTTTCCTGTACAGGTCTTTTACCTCCTTATTTAAATTTATTCCTGTGTATTTTTATACAATTTTAAATGTGATTGTTTCCTTCATTTATCTTTCTGATGTTTCATTATTGGTGTATAAAAATGCAACCTGTTTCTGAATATTAATTTTATATTATTCTACTTTGTTAAATAAAAACAGACACATAGACAAATGGAAAAGATTAAAGATGGCAAAGTAAATCTATGCCTATATGATCAGTTAATATATGACAAAGAAAGCAAGACCATAAAATGGTAAAGACAGCCTATTTAATAAATGGTATTGGAAAAATTTGACAGATACATGCAAAATAAATGTAATGAGATCACCTTCTTACACCCTATACAATAATAAACTCAAATGGATTACAGACTAAAACATAAGATATGAAACCATAAAATTTCCAAAAGAAAATATAGGCAGTAATTCCATGACATGGCTCTTAGTGATATTTTTTTTCTGATATCTCTCCTCTGGCAAGGGAAACAAAAAAATAAGTGAAAATACATTAAACTAAAAAGGTTTTGCACAGCAAAGTAAACCATCAACAAAACAGAAATCAATCTACTGAATAAAATATTTGCCAATGATACATCTGATAAAAAATTAGTATCCAAAATTTATAAAGAACTCATGCAACCCAACACCAAAAATTTCCAAACAGTCCAATCAAAAATGGACAGAGGACCTGAACAGACATTTCTCCAAAGAAGACGTAGAGATGGACAACATATATGAAAAGATGTTCAACTTGACTAATAATCAGGGAAATGCAAATTAAAACCATAATGAGAATATCACTTCACACCTATCAAAATGGTTATCATCAATAAATCAACAAACAAGTGTTGGCAAGGATGTGGAGAAAGAGAACCCTCATGCACTATTGATGGGACTGCAAATTGGTGGAGCTACTGTAGAAAGCAGTGTGGAGATTCTTCAAAAAATTAAAATTAAAACTACCATATGACCCAGCACCTTCACTTTTAGGGATATACCCAAAGTAATACAAGATACAAATTCAAAAAGATATATGCACCCCTATGTTCATTACAACATTATTTACAATAGTCAAGATATAGCAACCTAAGTGTCCATGAGTAGATGATTAGATGAAAAGGAGGTCATATACATATATACATACATATATATATATATATGCACACACACACACAATGAAATATTACTATAAAAAATGAGATCTTGCCATTTGTGACAACATGGATGGACCTAGATGGCATTATGCTAAGTGAAATAAGCCAGGCAGATAAAGAAAATACCATATAATTTTACTTATATATGTAATCCAAAGAACAAATAAATGAACAACAACGAAAAAAAAAAAAGAAATTTATTGATAGATATAGTGAAAAAAACTGAGGGTTGCCAATAGAAGGGGGTTAACCAGATGGGTGCAAAAGGCAAAGGGATTAAGAAGTACAGGGGTATGATTTACAGAATAAGGAATACAGTCCATAATATTGTAATAACTATGTATGTCATCAGGTGGGTACTACAATTACCAGAGGGATAACTTCATAAATTATGTAATTGTCTATCATTATGCTGTATACCTGAAACAAGTATAAAAATTGTTAAAAGGGTAAATTTTATATTATGTGAATTTTTTTACAAATGTGTGTGTGGGTATATATAATCCAAAAAAGTAGAATTTATTTATAAAAAATTATGTATTTATTCTTTTCTTTTTTTTATCTGCATGTCATTCCAGCCATCAAGAAATAGATTTTATTTTCCCTCCCCTGAACTTGGGCCTTCCCTGTGGTCTGCTTTGACCACAGGAGCATGATGGAAATGATACTCTGCTAGCTCTGTTCATGGCCTTTAAGAATCCTTTAAGAGTCTCCACTTTCTTTTTTTTTTTTTTAATGTGTTTTATTGATTATAATGTTACATTTGTCCCAATTTCCCTTCCCTCTTCTCCCCTCCACCTGGTGGCCCCCCTCCCTCCAGTTGTCCCCCCGCTTTTAGACCATGTCCATTAGTTGTGCATATGGTTCTTCTCAACCTCTCTCTGTCTATTCCATTCCCTCCTACCATACTCCTTAATTCCTATATCATCTCCCTCTCTCTCCCCCTTCCCGCTCCCTGCTGACCTCCCCCCAATATGCTCCCCATACCTATAGTTCTTTTTCCACTCTCGTTGCCTATTTAGTTTGCCTTTGTTTCAATTCCCTAACTTCTGTTGTTGTTTCTTGTGATGCAGTTTTCATTTTAGATTTCATAGTTTTGATCCTCCTTTTTCTAAACCAGTCCCTTTAACATCACATATAACAGTGGTTTGGATCTAATGAACTCTTTCATTTTTATTTTGTCCTGGAAACACTTTCTCTGCCCTTCTATTCTGAATGACAATTTTGCTGGATAGAGTATTCGTGGTTGTAGGTTTTGGATTTTCATTACTTTGAATATTTCTTGCCAGTCCCTTCTTGCCTGCAGGGTCTCCCTTGAGAAGTCAGCTGATAGTCTAATTGGGACCCCTTTGTACATGATTCTTTTCTTCTTTCTTGCTGCTTTTAAGATTCTCTCTTTATCTTTAACTTTTGACATTTTGATTATAATGTGTCTTGGAGTGGTTCTCCCTGGGTCCAGTTTTTTTGGAATTCTCTGTGCTTCCTGGACCTGTAAGTCTATTCCTTCCCTAAGTTTGGGAAGTTCTGCTTTATTATATTTTCACTTAATTTTTCAATTTCTAGTTCATCTTCTTCGCCCTCTGGCAAACCAATGATTCTTATGTTGGGCCTTTTATAGCTGTCCCAGAGGTTTCTGATCCTCTCATCATTTTCCTTGCTTCCTGTTTTTTCTCTCTGCACTGGTTGACTGTTCCTTCTTTGTGTTCTGGTTTGTTGATTTGAACTCTGGATTTTATTTCCTCACCATCTGTCTCATATGTGGTTTTGTTCCTTTCAGTATGAGTGTTTTTCAATTCTTTCTCATCTTTTTCCAGATCTTTTGTTAATTCTGTAAGCCACCTGATAACAATGGCCCTGAACTGAGCCTCTGACAGGTTTCTTATTTGTTCATCTGTCAGATTCTTCATCTGTTGCCTGGTGAGCTGTGCCATTGGGATTTCTATAGTTGTCTGCCTCATTTTGACAGGTGCGTTTTGCTTTCTTGGGCTGGCTATAGGGGGCAGTGCCTGTGTACTCGTCACAACCCAGCGACCGGAGGTGGTCCAGCAACCTTTTTCGCCACTCTGTGTCCCTTTGTCATCACTGCCCAGCAACCAGTGGCCACCCGCAACCTATTTTGCAGCGCTGTGGCGCATTGTGTGGGGGCGGGGGTCCAAGATGGATTCACACAGTTATTCCATTAGGAGATGGGGATCCATCCTCCCGCCCCCTGAGCCTCACTGTTCGAGGCGATGTGGTGGCTGCTTCTCCCAGCGTTTGGTCGCGAGCCACTGGGGTTTGACTGCAGCCGGGATTGTCCTCCTTGCTGCTGGGATTGCTCTCCCTGCCGCTGTCCCTGGTGCAACCGCAAACAGCACCACCCACTTTCACTCTTCCTACCTGCCCAAAGAGCGCCACTGGTTTATAACTTCATACGTTAGGCTTCTGTGTAGTTTTATTTTCTGGAATTTCTATTTATCTTTTGTTTTGAAGTAGTTATATTCCTCTCTAGTTGTAGAGGGAGGCCGAGCATGTCCGTCTAAGCCCTATGTATTTATCCTTACATGTTTAAACTTCGGTCACCTTCAAAGTGCTCTCTATTGATGCAATACAGTAGTCCCTCTCTATATCGTGGTTCACTTATCATGGCCTCACTGTATCACGGGATTTAAAAAAGAACATTATATTTAATTATTTATCACGAATTTTTCGCTATATTGTGGGATTTTGCAGTACTGTATATGTATGTTGTTAAATTTACGTAGGTTTAAAAGTGTAGAATATGTTTAAGAACATAAGTAGTGTTTATAAAAGTGTGGAAAAGATTAATAAGGGAGTGGGAAAGATTAATAAGGAACTGGGAACAGTTTATAAGTGTGTGGGAAGGGTTTATAAAGCCTTAAAATATATATAAATACTAAAATAAATGTAAGGTTCCTACTTTGTGGATTTTCACTTATCGCAGGAGGGTCTAGAACATAATACCCACAATAAGTGAGGGAATACTATACACCTATCGAGACATTTATTTCCACTGCTCAAAACAGTTTTGAACTCATCAATTTTAATGCATTTTAGTGTGTCTTTTGTCATTTTTCTGTTTGTTTGTTTGTTTGTTTCACCTTTTTCACATCAGCAAAATGTTTCCCTTTGACAAGGAAACAAAAAAAAAAAAGCCATTGGGGCGAGATCAGGTAAAGAGAGGGTGAAATGTGGAAATCATGCCCTTTTTGATCAAAAGCTGCTGAACACTCAGTGCAACGTGGGCAGGTGTGCTCATAAATCACCCATCATGAAATGAGCAAACATGTTGAAAGAGATTTCAGAAAAACTTTGCTGAAACTGAACGCAGCCTCTTACAAGAACCCCAGCTGGTAAAATGATACACATGGGTTCCTAGAACACTCAAACACTCACCTATTACTACAAGGGCTGCCCCACATATGGGTATATATATGGTACCTAGATACTAATCATTAATTTGTTACAGAACTTGTGAAGACCTCTGTTTCAATGCTAGAGAGGGGTGCCAAGTGCCAAGCAAGTGCCAAGTGCTGAAACATTTTTTTTAATCATCAAAATACAATAATTTCAGGGTTTGATGAGTTCTGAAGCAAACAAGTATTGAGGTATGATTATATATATATTATATATCCTGGTAGTGGACAGACCTTCTTCCATACTCTTTAAGGATAATGCATAGAGTGTACAGAGAAGTATTAAATGTTCACTTAGCAAATAGTCCTGGTGTTTTTCCCAGAACAGTTTCCTGGAGTATAACATGTGGGAATGGTGAGAGAAATATGCAATCTGTTCTCTGCTTTACTGGAGACATAAAATTGCATTCATAAAATCAGCTGAATTTTAAAAGGTTTAGAAAGTTTTTTAAAAAGAAAAAAGACTTTATTTAGGGAGGATGGTTATTATCTTATTTTCAAAGGCAGTCTGTGCTAAGCCTGTTTGAACACATAAAATTTAATTGTTCAATCTTACTGTCTAAAAATATTTGCCAAAGAACTAATGAAATAGAAAACTGAATAAGTTTCAGATAACTATACTATGTTAGTCTACAACATTCATATGAACTTGTTCAGTCATATGTGTGTGTCTCATACAGATACACTCATCATACATGTGTGTATGTGTACGCCCAAGCACAAGCATGCGCACATCACCAAATGGCACTGAGCCCCTCTCTGTAGTGTGAAGGGGTAGAGTGAGTGAAGGAGCACAAGTCCAAGGCTTCCTCATTGATATTAAATTTTATTTAAACAGTAATAAAATTTATAATAATAAACATTAATTAAATGTTTAAGTTTAAACATTCTCATAGAATAAGATTTATAATTCCAGAGCAAGAAATTCTCTGTCAGTTCAGGAAAGAATAGAACAGGAAGTAGTCAAACAATCATACCTTTCTTTGCTCTTCTAGGGTGTAGGCTGAAGTTTGATTTGGTTAAGAAACACCCACAAGTTAAGGGCAAGAGTTGGCTAAGTCAACACAGTTTCATTTCCTCTCATTACATAAACTCATTAGCAAAAATGGCAGAGTTTTTGCTCACAATGTAGGTTTACACTTCTTTTTGTTCCTATTCTCCAACTCAACTTGCTTTAAGGAGAGCTCAGTGAGAATGGTACTGAGAGTCATCCTTTGATGCATCACTTAGAATCTTCTAAAAACAGTCCATCTCTACCTCCTTGGAGTTGGATTTGAACTTATGACCTTAAAGCAAAAGGTCTGGGTACTGGTTTGCAGCCCCACTTTATCATTTCACCAAATCCCCCAGTCATATCCACCCTCATCATCCCAAACTTTTAATTCTTACCATTTTTAATAGTCTTATGTTACATACAGATTCTCCTGAAAGTCTGTGAATAGCATTGCTAAGTTTGCAGCTAGTTATTTTCATTCCTAATAATTTTATTGTATTTACTTAACCTTATTTTGATGTTGCTTTGGACTTTGGAGTTACAATTACTACTACTACTATGAATTGAGAAAGCTTAATGATAGATTGAGGCAAATTGAGCAACCACTTCCTGGGAAGGGGTGCAATGGCAGTCATTAGGAACTAAATGGCACAGAATAATTTTGATTAGACATGACTAATCAACTGCCTCTATTCTCAGGGTTATTAAGGCCTGGAGTTCAAAAATACAGAAAGCCACATTACCTTGTTTGATCTTGAGAAGGGAAGGGCTGTCCACTTTGCCTCTAAGAGTTTTTCTTTCTCAGTTTATAATGAATTTGGCTTGGATTTGGGGTTAAGCAGCTGAGTGTTTTCTACTTATTTGGAGAAGTCATTTTTTAAGGTTTATGATAAACAACATGGAGAGGAAGAAATGATCGTTTAGACATTTGGATAGCACAGGGCAGCTATTTGTTCTTTCTCATTGTGAAAGACCAAACTTGTCTTAATTAAAAAGAAGTAGGAAGGGAACTCTGTTGCAGGGTTCTTATCCTATCACAGAAATGGAATGTGCTTTAATAAAGGTCCATGTGAATATTAAATATAATGATTTTTAAACACTTTTATTTGTGAGGAATCCTGAAACACATTGCCCTGAAATAAACCTCACCATGAAAGAAAAGCCATACCTCAGAAAAACTTTTCTCCTATGTCTCATCCATGCACAGTTACATTCACCACTAGAAATTTAGCTGTGATGCCTATGCAGATTTCTCCCTAACTTGACCTCAAGTCCTTTTTTTCTCCAGCTCACCAATTTCAACATTCTATCAAACACCTTCCTCTGGGGTCCTGGGTTTGATTCTGATGACAGTTGTCACTGCAAGTCTACCTGTGTTTGGCTCTGGGTCACACATCTAGACACATCTAGATTCAAACTCCTGCTATTTACCATTTCTATTTCTCAGTTTTCCTCTTTTATAGAGTACGGTCACCTACATAACATGATAGGGCTCTTGTGCAGACGAGATGAGCTAATACAAATAAAAGGCCTAACAAGGTGCCCTGTAGACAGCAAGAACTCAAGGCATAGTACCCGCCGATTATTTCCTCAGCTATTGCTGGGGGCATCAAGGAAAACAGCCAAGTCACTCACTTCTGCTTAAATAGAAAACTGGGGAAGTTTATGTTGGCAACTTTGTTTTGCCAAACATCAAGATTAATGTTTTAAATGAATAGAGGAAAAGAGACACCAAAAGGTTTCTATTTCAACAAAGGTGAAAGGTTGGGAAGTACAGAATTTGGAATAGAAAGAACTGGGTCCCAAACTTCATTCCACCATTTTCTAGTTTTGAGATTCAGACTTTGGAAAACCTTCCAACATTGTTGAAAATGTTTCCTCAAAAGTAGGATTTGTCATCATTTATATGTAATTTTTCAAAGTTTGTTGTAAAAATAAATATAAAGCCTTGAAAATTATATAGCAATTACTAGTCAAAAACAAAAGCAGAGTTTCTGAGTAAACTGAAAAATCCATTTACCAAAATCAAGCTTTAGTTAAAGGACAGTCTAAATATAGAAAGTGAAGCACAAAAGCAGGTCTGATAAAAATAATAGATTTAGAGACTTCTGGCCAAGATGTAGGCTTAGACTGACATGCTCTGTCTCCCTTCACAACTAAGTTGGAATACAACTACTTCAAAACTAAAAGATAACTAGAAATTCTAGAAAATAAAACTACATAGAAGCCCAACGTATGAAGTTATAAACCAGCGGTGCTTGTCCGGATGGGTAGGAGGGCCGAAACTGGAGCAGGGAGCAATCCCAGCTGCAGTAGAACCCCGTCAGCTCATGATTCCAATGCTGGGGAAAGCAGAACCCCATTGCCTCTGTCTGTGAGGCCCAGAGGGCGTAAGGACGGAGAAAAAGGCTCGCAGTCTCTCAGAGGAGACTAATGGCAGGAATCACCCTCAACCCCACACAAAGCTCACGGGGTTCCACCTTCTATAACCTGCCCAGAAAACAAAAGTATGCACAAATCTGCCAATATGAAACAGACTATGATTAAAATCCGGTTACACAGCTCACCAGGCAACAGATGAGGAACCTGACTGAAGGACAAATAAGAAATCTTTCCGAGGCTCAGTTCAGAGCTATAGTTATAAGGTGGCTTAGAGAATTAACAAGAGATTTGGAACAAGATGGGGAAGGAATGAAAACCAGTCAAACTGAAATAAATGAAAACACATACGAGACAAGTGGTGAGGAAATGAAAACCAGATCAAATCAACAAATCAGAACACAGGGAAGGAACAAAGAGTCAACCAGTGCAGAAAGAGGAAACAAAAAATGAGCAATGTGAGGAGAGTCTCAGAAACCTATGGGACAGCTATAAGCAAATGAACATTCGAGTTATAAGAGTACAAGAGGGCGAAGAAAAAGAACTAGAAATTGAAAAATTATGTGAAAAAAAATGAAACAGAACTTCCCTAACTTGGGAAAGGAAATAGACTTACAGGTCCGGGAAGTACAGAGAGTTTCCAAAAAACTGGACCCAGGGAGAAACACTCCAAGACACATTATAATCAAATTGTCAAAAATTAAAGATAAAGAGAGAATCTTAAAAGTAGCAAGAGACAAGAAAAGAATTATGTACAATGGGGTCCTAATTAGACTATCGGCCGATTTCTCAAAGGAGAACCTACAGGGAAGAAGGGACTGGCAAGAAATATTCAAAGTAATGAAAATCCAAAACCTACAACCACGAATACTCTATCCAGCAAAACTGTCATTCAGAATAGAAGGGCAGAGAAAGTGCTTCCAGGACAAAGTAAAGCTGAAGGAGTTCATTAGAGTCAAACCAGTGTTATATGAGAAGTTAAAGGAACTGGTTTAGAAGAAGGAGGATCAAAACTATGAACATTAAAATGAAAACTTCATCACAACAACCAACAACAGAAGTTAGGGAATTGAAACAAAGGCAAACTAAGTAGGCAATGAGAGTGGAAAAAGAATTATAAGTATGGGGAACATATTGGGGGGAGGTCAGAAGGGAGGGAGAAGGGGGAAAGGGAGGGAGATGGTACAAGAATTAAGAAGCATAGTAGAAGGGAATGGAGTAGACAGGAAGAGGTGGAGAAGAACTATATGCACAACCAATGGACATGGACTAAAAGCGGGGGACAACTGGAGGGAGGGGGTCACTGAGTGGAGGGGAACAAAGAGAAAAGAAATTGGGACACCTGTAACAGTATAATCAATAAAACATTTAAAATTAAAAAAAATAATAATAATAATAGATTTAGATAGAAAATTAGATAGAAGCAGGTAAGGCAGAGCATATGATTAGAGGTTATGTTTTCTACCTGGCGAAGAATCTCAGCTCTAAAATGACTGCATTTAGTCACACCTGAATATATACATACATCTTCATAGTTTATTGACTGTTGTGTGAGAGTTAAACATTAAAGGATTCTAAAGTACTTGGAGGGCATTCAATGGAAATAATTATGGATATGTACTGTGGATGAAAAAAGGAAACCTAATGCTTGATTGCTCTTCTGCTGTCTGACTCAGATGTTCTTTCTCACATCAAATTTCCTTTCTTCTCCCACAAGCTCCTTGTGAGTGGAGACTGTCATGGCATCATCCAAGGATCAGCAGAGATCACTGGGCCCACCACTACCTAACCCACTGCTTCTTTGGCTTCAGAGCATTGTAGTTGTTTGCTTCTGCTTCTCTTCTATTACCAATTAGCTTAACCAAATTCCTCCTCTCTCACTTAGTTACTCTAGAAAAATGGAAAGAGGCTCTTCTTCTGTTGGAACTTGGGGTAGAAGTTATTTACCTGATTATGAGGTTTTCTTTTTTAATTTGCAAATTATACGACAAATATTCCTAAAGGAAAAGACTTATGGTGCTCTAGCAGAGACTTCAAACTGGAGACAGGCCCTCATCTGATGCCCTCTGCTCCCCTTCATCTTAGAGAGACCCAGGGAGGTGCCCTTCCTGGGCCCAGATGTTGCAAAGCTCCTCACTTAGCTCCTCTTTGTGATGGCTTGACTTCCCTGTTTCTTTTCTCTTGGATCTCTTTGCTCTGTCACCAGAACTGGAGGCTCAAGATTAGTTATAACTCGACAGCCATGAAGGCCTCATGGAGGCTTGGGAAGCATTTGGGCTAGAAGAGAGCAGAGGTCAGAACCCAATGTACTTATTCTGGGATGGCATTGTGGTGGCAATGACCACAGTCTGGTCCAGGCTCTCTGTCTGAGTAAGACAGATGAAGAGTTCTCGCATACTAGCTGTATTTATGGCAAAGTTATTGTATTTTCACATTTCTGTAATTTCTAAAATAAGCATTCCAAAGTTCTCATTGTAAGAAAAAATCTTTAACAAAATCTTACTTATTCTTTAACACCTACTTTGCATATTATCGTCTCCATAAAATTTTAATGGCTGCATATGCACAGAACTTTTCAGAGTACTTGAATGAGTATAGTATATTATGTACTTTCATGAAGGTTTCTCTTTTAGAATCCACTACATCTCTAAGAGGAGAAAAGAGACAAGTATTATTTTCCCCATTTTACTGGTAGGGTCAGAGACATGATATTCCCAGAATGATCTGAAATCCACATAATTCTGATCACTAATCCATTGTCTGGTCAGATAATGTCATCCTTGATTTTCTATGGCAAAATAAATCTCTCTTCTCTTTATACACAGTCAAAAAAACCAAACTGACAAATAAGCAAAAATGAGCTAACAGTTTTGCTAAGGCCAATTGTTTAGTAAAATTGTTTGTGTAAAAACAAACAGAAGCAATAGGCTCGGGAAGAGGACCCTTTCTCCAAGGAATAAGTGGCAGCTGTCTGGAGCACAGTGATGGCCAGACCCTAACTGCTCTGATCAGTGCCGTACCCTGCACAGTTGAGCAAGGCACCTGGCCCACAGTGGGAGGTAAATGGTTAGTGTTGGAATGAATGGACGAATGAGTGAGTGAGTGGCTGAGTGAGTGAGTGACACAAGAAGTAAGTACGTTTGCCTAAAAGTAGACATCACTATGTTCTGGCTCAATATCTCTCACAGACGTATTCTTGTCTTCTGAGAATTCTCTATGAGCATTTTTAACTAGTGCTTCCTTTTTGTAATCTGAAGCACTTTTGTAAACAGTGTCAGTGACCTTTTAGAGTAACCAGCTTCTCCCAGTTTGCCTGGAACTATCCCTGCTTTATTTAACACTGGAAGTCCCTCTTCCCTTGGAAATACCTCAGTCTCAAACAAACTAGCAAAGTTGGTCATCTTACCTCCAGATGACTTCCTTAGGGCAAAATAATGTTTTAAGAATTCATGGCCTGAATTTTGCACTGTGGTTAAGATCCCATGATCACCTAAGGTGAAACTTTTAGTGCAATATTTTTTCCAACCCCACATCACCAGGTCATCAAAACAAATCCTACCATGATAACTCATTTCATACATGCTGAGGGTTTATGTGGGTGTCCAAAGGACATTTCACAACTCTCCTAAAATGTCTGCAATGTGATGTGCTCCCAATGTCAATTGCGTGAATCCTACCTTAAGTGACATCATTCTTTCTAGAAGAAGATTTTGGTCAGAAATGGCATCTGCTTTGATGAGTAGAATAGTTCCACTAGAAAAAACACAAAATCCTTTCTTTAGACTCTTCTTAGTTTAGAGAAAAATATATGTACAAATAAGTTTCTATGTAAAATATTCTATTGTCATAAAATCTTCTTAAATTATTATTTTTCCTAGTGAAAAGTAAAGCATTTTTTTTTTTGCTTTTGCAGCATTGCACAGTCTTTGGGATATTGTCTTTCTTCTTATCTTTCTATTTTGGAGCTTGGGTTGCTTGGATTGGGGAAAGGAATAGAAGAAAACAGAAGAGGAGAGATGGAATTTGCTTTTGAGAACATTTGTTCAGCAAGTGTTTCTTCAGAGCTTATTTCTTGCCTGTGGAAATGGTGCTCAGGTTTACTTTCTCTACACTTGTAGTTCAATTGATACTGTTTTACAAGTGATAACACCACCCATAATCATCAGTGATATTTCTACAGCAATAATCTGAGACTTATAAATTCAGTTATAATCCTAAAGCAAATAAGCAAGAGCAAGTATGACCAACCAGTTTATCTAGTTAAGCAAACTTGAACATATAGTTCAACAACCAATGTGAATAGCAACAACCACATTCTCACATGTGACTAAATCTGAGTTGGGAATTGGTGGGTAGTGCTAAAATGTGCACTGGCTTCCATGTGGCTCTTTTCCTATTATTAAGTGGACATGGAACATTTGAAAAGGAGAAAAATCTTGCTTAGCTGTAAAAAAGTTTACCTCCATTTGCTTTAGTTTTCTATCAGTGTGAAAGTGATGATAACTTCCCTTCAGGAACAAGTTAGAAAGTTCTCTGAAAACTCAGTACTGAGTTTTACAGGTTGCACCAGTTGCATGTTTTGGTGGGGCAGAATAAGACTATAAGTATAAAAAGCTCAGTTGCCAGTTGTGGTACCTGAGCTGGGTAATGGCCTTCCCTCTTAAAACTGGTTTGTCGAATTAAATTATAAACAGGGACATAGTAGAAGAGAAAAAGTTAAGAGATATGGACAAATCTCATGTCTGAGTTCAAGTTAAATAGTGTTTTGAAAAGCTATCTTTGGGAATACCTAAGGCTCAACCCCTTACAATGTAGTAGGAGTGACAGCTCTCCCTGGGACATGGAAGCAAATAAACACAGGAGACTTCCAGCCAAGATGGAGTCCTAGACTGACACACTCCATTTCTCACCACAACTAAGAAGGAATACAACTACCGCAAAACCAGAAATAACCAGAAGTTCCAGAAAATAAATGGAAGTCCAACATATGAAGTTATAAAGAAGTGGTGCTCATCCAGACAGGTAGGAGTGGTGAAGCTGGGGAGGAGAGTTCAAGCTGTGCTGTCCGCGGCAGCAGCAGCAACAGGCAGTGGGACGGTGGTAAGCACAGACACCTGTATTTAGGGGGAGGCAAGAAGCACCTGAGGAGCACCCCTGGCTCCAGACCAGACCTGTCAGCTTGTGATTCCAAAGCTGGGAAAGGCAGACCTCCATTGCCTTGGACTGTGAGGCCCAGAGGGGGTGGAGACAGAGGAGGAGGCTCTTGGTCTCTCAGTGGAGAGTGAATGGCTGGAAACCATCTTGGAGCCCCACCCCAGAGAAAATGCCACAGTGTGGTGAGACGGGTCGCCCAGCTGTGACGAGTGCACAGGGCTCTGCCCCCTATAGCATAGGAGGTGTGACAGCCCTGCCCAGGAAGCAAAGGTAAACACAAAATGGTCAGGGTGGCACAGATCATGATAGAGATCCTGGTGACACAGCTGATCAGACAGCAAATATCTAATCTAATGAGGAAGTAGATAAGAAATCTTTCTGAGACTCAGTTTAGAGATTTGTTTATAAAAATGCTTATAGAGCTAACAGCTGATCTTAAACAAGACAGGGAAGGAATGAAGGCTAGTCCTGCTGAAATGAACAAAAACACATATGAAACTAGTGGTGAGGGCAAGAAAACCAGGGATCAATCAACAAGTCGGAACATAGGGAAGGAACAAATAGTCAGCCAGTGCAGAAAGAGGAAACGAGAAGTGAAGAAAATGAGGAGAGGTTCAGAAACTTATCGGACAGCTATAAGCAGGCCAACATCCAAATCATAGGGTTGCCAAAAGGTGAAGAAGAAGAACTAGAAATTGAAAAATTATGTGAAAAGATAATGAAGCAGAACTTCCCTAACTTGGGGAAGGAAATAGACTTACAGGTCCAGGAAACACAGAGAGTTCCAAAAAAACTGGACCCAGGGAGAACCACATCAAGACACATTATAATCAAAATGTCAAAAATTAAGGATAAAGAGGGAATCTGAAAAGCAGCAAGAGAGAAGAAGAGAATTACATACAAAGGGGTCCCAATAAGACTATCAGCTGATTTCTCAAAAGAAACTCTGCAGACAAGAAGGGACTGGCAAGAAATATTCAAAGTAATGAAAATCAAAAACCTACAACCACAATTACTCTATCCAGTGAAACTATCATTCAGAATAGAAGGGCAGAGAAAGTGCTTCCAGGACAAAGTAAAACTGAAGGAGTCCATCAGATCCAAAGTTGTTTAGGAGAAGGAGGATCAAAACTATAAAATTAAAATGAAAGCTGTATCACAACAACCAACAAAAAAGGCTAGGGAATTGAAACAAAGGCAGACTAAGTAGGCAATGAAAGTGGGGAAATAATTAGGTAAGAGGAACATTTTGAAGGGAGGTCAGCGGGGCGGGGGGAGGGGGGAAAGGGAGGAATTAAGAAGCATAGTAGGAGGGAGTGGAGTAAATAGGAAGATGTTGAGAAGAACTATATGCACAACCAATGGACATGGACTAAGGGGGAGACAACTTAAGGGAGGGTGTCACTGGGTGGAGGGGAACAAAGGGAAAAGAAATTGGGACAACTAGAATAACATAAACAATAAAGCATATTAAAAAAAAAAGAAAAACTATCTTTGTAGATTCTCACATTTTCAATTGCATTTTTAACATTCTGAATTCTCCACTGCTTTCAGATATTATTACAAATAAGTTTGTTTGGGGAAGAAAGTTACTCTCAGTTAGGGAAAGGCAAACACCTTTATTGCAAGCTTCAAAAATTGCATTATATGTCAAAGAATAGAAGGGGTTGATTGTCTCCTGAACTACTGTGCATGAACTAATTAAAATTAAACTGAAAGAAGATTTTTGTTTAGAACATTGTTACATAGAACTATTAGTTTCAAAAAGCATGTTATAGTATCTGGCTGATTTTCCAAACCCACTGTCATTTATAATGTGTGTCAGAGGTCCCTGAGGAGAAGGGTGTAAGCTGTAGAACTGTTTGCTTCTTCAAGTCTGGTGTTGAGATAATGTTGCAAAGAGAGTCTCAATAGGATTTAAGTGGAGGAAAGTTAGATATCTCAAATGGGCAACAATTTATGCTAGAAAAGTGTTATTATGTGTTGTGAAAATGTGTTGGAAGGTTGAGAATCAAGGTTTAGGACACTGAGAACAACTAGCCATAGTTTATAAACTAAATGAAGAAAGCTATTGCCTTTGTGTTCATCTTGACTAGTAGCCACCATAAATGAGCAGCCCTGTTGACTGTTGGTTCTTCAGGGCCCTAAGCATGTTGGCAGGTTAAAATGCAATAGAGATACTCACTGGAGCTTCTCTATCAGCTAGGGGAATTACTCATTATACAAGGTAACAATAATGACATCCTTAAATTTCCTTCCCAGTCAGCTCTCTGCAGTGGGTACAGCTCTCGTCTATACCCTGGATTCTCCACCATGTCCAAGAACCTCCTGCAAGACAGCTCCTGCCCGGGAAAAACTGTTACTTTTATTTCATGGTTTTGTTGAGGCCCTTCCTGACATTCAAAGTATAATAGATATTTCAAGAGGTGTTTAACATTTTATGCTCTATTATTTAAAAACAATTTAAGACTTTATATAGATCAGTGGGGTTCTTTATATTCCCCTTTGTATAAACTATGGGCAGGAGAGTCCCAGTTACCCAAAGAAATTCCTGCAGGAAGTCCACAGGATGCCTGAATATATGGAATGAAAAGTGAAAATGTGGCTAGAGAAAGAGCTCCTAAAAGAACAACTTCACTGGCAATCAAATTATTAAATCAAAAATCCTATACATTAGCCTTAAATTAAACATTCAAGCCAGCATCCGTATGTTCATAGCAGTGGTATTTACAATAACCAAGTTCTGGAAACAGCCTAAGTGCCCATCAGGAAATTAGTGGATGAAAAAACTGTGGCACATTTACACAATGGAATACTACATGGCAGAAAGAAAAAAAGAACTCCTACTGTTCATGACAGCATGGATGGGGATAGAGAGTATTATGCTTAGAGAAGTAAGCCAAGTGAAGAAAGACAAATACCATATGATCTCACTTATAAGTAGAACCTAATAAACAAAACAAACAAATGAGCAAAATGGAACCAGAGACAAGGAAATAAGGAACAAACTGACAGTGACCAAAAGGGAGGGAAGAGGGGGATAACAGAGGAAAGAAGGGGAAGGAGCTAGTCAAGAAACAAGTATCAAGGACCCATGGACATGGACAACATGTGGATTGACTGTCAGGGGGAAGAGCAGGGGAGAGCAATAGAGGGAAAATTGGGACAACTGTAATTGAACAACAATAAAATTAAATTAAATTTTTTTATTTCTTCAAACATCTTATGTAGGCCACAGAAAGACTATAAAGTGTGACTGTCAATTAGGTTTACTAACATTACATTAGAAGTTCAATTTAATATGATACTTAATTCCAGATTACTGTAATTAAAAAGCAAACAGGTGAAAACATACTAAATCTGAATCTCAGAAAAGGAAAAGCTGGGACAGCACTGAAGGAAGTCACCATCTTTAGGAAATTTTGAAAACAATTGATGCCCATCTACCAGTAGTATTTTGGTCTTATTTTCCACAGAGAAGCTGGACCTATCATTCTTTCTCACTTTTTAAAGTCCATCTCCTTTTCCCACCAGGGCTATAGAAAATAGGATACAACTAGATCACTTGTCTCAGGCCCAAAAGTTTGTCAAAAGGTCAATGCAGTGTGATTTCACAGCCAGCAAGAGACTAATTTTCCCACTGAAAATGTGGGAGTGAGAGACATCTATGTCTCTCTTATTTTCTCTCAAATTTAGAAAAATAGAAGAAAGAGAGATGACAGACAGAACGAGCATATAAAGAAAAGAAAAAGAGAGAGAAAAACTTAGAAGAATGAATGACCAAATAGCCTTAAATTACTTTATATTGTTTATCTGGAGTTTTTATTCATTAGTTTGCTTCTTGGTTTTGTTTATATTTCAAATGAAGTAAAAAGACAGTGAAGACCTTGCATGAGTGAGCTCCTTGTCACAGTCCTAAATTTCCCCTCTAGGTTGGCTGTTATAAGACTTATCATCAGGACACAGAAAAGGCAACATGACAAATTACCTCTCCATCTGATCACATTTTCTAAATTGCCATCAAGGATATGCCTCATTAGAAGGGCCAGAGTAAATGTTGAACCTCCATAGGAAGCCACCTGCAGACCCCAACCTGGGCCATGGTCTATACACAACTACAAACTCAATCTTCTAAAAATAACTATGGCCATCCTTCCTTCCAGCTGCAGGCTCAGGACAGGTACTCTCTTTAAAAATAAACAAACAAAAAACTTCTTGCTTCACTGGAATGTGGCACAGGTGGCCAAAGATCCTACATGGATGCTCTCAATTTTACATCCCATGTGCTCAGGATGGTTTAAAAGAGGAAAACAAGCTCACAGATGTCAGATCATCAGAAACCTGGGCAGCCATGGGTAGGGCCATAGCCATTAGTACTGAGGGAAAGCAGTTCACTGGTTATACCTATTTTCCTACCCTTTTTACAGAGCAGAAGCAGGCTTTCCAGGGAGTTGAACTTTTCATTTGCACTCAAAGGGATCTTGCTGTGCACAAGGTTCCTTCTTGAGTATTAAGTCCTGCCTTTTTGTGCTGCTAAGAGGAGGGCAGGTTTTCTATAGGGAGGTAGCAGCATTATATACCAAAAGGCCTAGGTCTGCTACTAATCCTTTGGTTAAACTTGAAAGCAAAGGACAGATAAGGCTTCCCTCTACAAACATGATTTCAGCCAGAGATGCCCAAGCTCCAGTTCTACTCACAGTGTCACAAGAGCCAGCAGAGACACCCAGGCAGCAAACCTGCCTCCTGACAGATCCTAGTGAGAAGACATGTGTACCAGTGCCAGACTTTAGATGACCTTCCCTACCCCTGCAACATCTCTCTATATGGGTCACTCCAGCCCTTATCCTTGGGAAAAAATCTCCGAAAGTCAGGAATCTCCCACTGTTTCCACAAAACCTTTAGTTCTTCATACTAGCTGCACAGGCACTCTCCTGGGGATTATGTTATAAATTAAATTTTATAAAATCAGATATCAAACTTATTTCACTGTATACTAAAGAAGTACATAAATTGGACTTGATCACATACAGAATTTTTGTCCTTTGTATAATAAGTTGAGAATCAAGCACTTGGTTCACATTATAATTTTTATTAAAACATAAGTAAATATTTTAAAATATATATACATATAATACAAATTAGACATGTAATTTCAATTTTCAGTGCCTTTCCCAGAAACATAACCAGCCATTAGTTCCAGAAATACAGTTTTGATTTGAGGGAGAAGGGGGTTCAAGATCAAAGAACTGGGTGCAAGCTCCCTTCTCCCTATTGGTGGAATTTTTTGAGGAGATAACTTAGCTTCCTCCTCTGTAAACTGTGGCTAACAACAATAACCACCTCACTTGCTTCTTTTAATGATCAACTGTGAAAATAAAAATAAAAGAACTTTATAAGTGTTTTTCAAATGTCATCTAGAAATACCTTTGCTTAAAGCAATCAGTACTGATCACATCCATACCAGTTGATTTTCATTATCTTTATTGTTACATTTTCCTAATTTCTAAGGGAAAAAATATATATATATGTTTCCCAGAAGTTGATGCAAATAGTTGGTGTATCAGTTTTCTAGTGTTGTAACAAAACACAGGTCCAGCTGCCTTCCCTACAAAAGACAATACTCAAGATCTTGGCAGGTGCTGATGTAAAGAAAAGTGGTTTATTCAGATGCTGGCCATCTGGAAGATGGGGGACTCATATCACAAATCCCATCTCCTAGGAAAATGGAGGACTCACATCTCAAAGCCTGTCTCCACATCAGTGGAGGCAGAGATTTTTATATGGAGGGAGATGGGAACAGAACAAAGAGATCAAGGAAGGGGGATGAAAAGTTCTCTACATGCAGACAAACACAGTCCATTCTGATAAGACAAGTGATGGTCCTGTGTGCCTCATCCTGATTTAACCATCATGGATTCACATCAACCTGTCTCCATGTCATCCTGGATCCATTATCAAAGGTCAGCAAATCTCCCAGAGCTGGGCTGTCTGAAGATCAGAGTCTCTATCTTTCGAAGTTAGCTCCTAAGATTCTTATATAAACATGCAGTTCATCAACAAGCTACCTATTAGTCAGTCAGCACTTATAGAAACAATGTCAAAAGAATGATGGGGTCGGTTCCCATTTCCCGCCAATACAATTTTCCACTGTTACAGTGGTACCATAACAAGTGCCAGTGATTGGGGGACAGGGAAGGACCAGAGGGGAGAACTTAAAAAACAGAAACTTATTTTCTCACATTTCTAGAAGCTAGAAATTCAAGATCATTGTTGGTTTCTTCTGAGCTTTCTCTTGGCTTATAGGTAGCCATGTTCTTCCTCTATTTTTACATGGCTTTTTCTTTGCACATGGTGATGTCATAATTTCCTCTTCTTAAAAAATATAAATTATGCCCTGGCTGTGTGGCTCTGTTTGTTTAGCATCATCTCATGTATCAAAATGTTGCAGGTTCAATCTCTGCTGGGGGCCTGCTCAGGAAGCAGCCAATTACTGTTTTTCTTCACATCAATGTCTCTCTCTCTCTCCCCTCTTCCTTATTCTCTCTCTAAAATCAATAGAAACATACCTTTAAGTGAGAGTTTAAAAAAACAAATCAAATTGGATTAGGGCTCATCCCAATGACCTTGTTTTAACTCAATTACCTCTTTAAAGACCTTATCTCCAAACAGTCACATTATTATTATTATTTTGTATTTATATTGTCTGTTAACATTGAGTGGGGTTTTATTCTTTCTTTCATAAAGCAGAAAACAGACAAAATATGTTGATTTTAAAACCAGACTCAGAAGCACCAACAATAGCAATTGACAAAAAGGCTGTTTATATGGATATGAAGGAATGGGAAGAAGGTACATTATGGTATCAGTCATTCTATTAAACACAACATTCACTCTGACCTTCCTTGGCAGAAGGTGGCCTGCTAGGCTCTATTGTGTGTGTGTGTGTGTGTGTGTGTGTGTGTGTTTGGGAGGGAGACGAGGTTAGGAGGTATAAATATGAACATAAGGTAGAACTCTCTGTCAGAAAACCTGCACTTTATTTGATCATAAATAAGCTGAAATGAGGCACAGAATTGAGTCAAGTCCCACATTTCAGTTCCATGTTTACTAAATTGGCTCTTCTTAATAGTTGAATGTCTTGGGCATCCACACGTTGTTTGGCTGTATAGAAGTGGTTGGTGAATATCTAATGAGACCTCATACAACACTTATTACACTGATAAAATTAATAAACAAGCTGTGGATGCAGAAATTTAATGTGCAATCAAGTGTGGGATCCAGGGATATGCTGGTTTAAGTCTCCTTTCAAAAAAAAAAACAAAAAAACCTTCTTTAAGGAGTGCAGTTGGCTGACAGCCTCCAACTGCATTGTCTTCAGGGTTGCCTTCAGCTTCCCAGATGATGCCATGCTTTTTCTGGACAGCCCCTAGTTGATGACTTTGTGGTTACTAAAGCCTGGTCATTCCTGACCAATGTAGGGGATCTAAGAAGCAATCCTAATTCCCCAGCTCCGCACTGAGTTTGTTAAAACTGTGTCATATCCATATAGTGGACAGAGGTTGTCTCTGCCCAATCCAGTTCCCTTTCACCCTGTACCTTCCTCGAGCATTATTTCATAATAAGCTTCTTCTACTCACAACTATGTCTCCACATCTGATTTCAAAAGATCCTAATGAGCCATGGTGTCTGCCTAAACCTGTAACTCTAGCTAGTTTGTGTTGTTCATTACTCTCCTCTATTAGGTGATATCATATGGTATTTTTCTTTCATTGCCTGGCTTATTTCACTAAGCATAATTTTCTCTAGTTCCATCAATGTTGTTGCAAATGGTATAAGTTCCTTCTTTCTTTCTGCTACATAGTACTCCATTGTGTAAAGGTATCATGGTTTTTTGATGCACTCATTTACACATGAGCACTTACGTTGTTTCCAGTGCTTGGGTATTATATGAACATAGGGGTGCATAGGTTCTTTTGAGATGGTGTTTCAGGGTTCTTCGGATACGTTCCTAGCAATGGAATTGCTGGTTCAAAAAGCAGTTCAATTTTTACTTTTTTGAGGAAATTCCATACTGTTTTCCATAGTGGCTGCACCAGCCTGCTTTCCCACCAGCAGTGCACAAGGATTCCCTTTTCTCCACATCATTGCCAGCACCTGTTGTTTATTGATTTGTTGATGATGGTCTACCTGACTGGTGTGAGGTGGTGTCTCATTGTGGTTTTTATTTGCATGTCTGAATGCTAGTGATGCTGAGGATTTTTTCATATGCCTATGGACCCTCTGTATGTAGTCTTTGGAGAAGTGTTTCTTCATATCCTTGCCCATTGTTTAACTGGGTTGCCTGTCTTTTTGGTGTTGAGTCCTATATGTTTTTTATATATCTTGGAGATCAATCCATTGTCTGAGGTATCATTGGCAAATATATTTTCCCTTATGGTTGGTTCCCTTTTCATTCTCCTGATGTTTTCTTTTGCTGAGCAGAAACTGTTTACTTTGATGTAGTCCTATTTCTTTATTCTTTCCTTTATTTCCCTTGCCTTGTGAGATGTATCGGTGAAAATATTGCAACGTGGGATATCTTAAATTTTCCTGCCTATGTTTTCCTCTAGGAATTTTATGGTGTCACAGCTTACATTTAAGTCTTTGGTCCATCTTGAGTTTATTCTGGTGTATGGTGTAAGGTGGTGGTCTAGTTCCATTTTTTTGCATGTCCCTGTCCAGTTCTCCCAACACCATTTGTTGAAGAGGCTCTTTTCACTCCATTTTATGTTCCTTCCCCTTTGTCAAATATTAGTTAACCATATAGACCTGGGTTTATTTCTGGGCTCTCTATTCTGTTCCAATGATCTATATATCTGTTCTTATGCCAGTATCAGACTGTTTTGATTACCGTGGCCTTGTAATATAGTTTGGTATCAGGTATTGGGATTCCTCCTATTATGTTCTTCTGTCTCAAGATTGCTTTGGCTAAACAGGGTCTTTTTTGGTTTCATATAAATTTTTAAAGTAATTGTCATAGGTCTGTGAAATATGTCATTGGTATATTAATAGGGATTGTATTGAATCTGTAAATGGCTTTGGGTAGTATGACATTTTAATGATACTGATTCTTCCCATCCATGAACATGGTATATGCTTCCATTTATTTGTATCTTCCTTAATGTCTTTCTTCAGTATTATGTAGTTTTCTGAGCACAGGCCTTTCACCTCCTTGGTTAAGTTTATTCCTAGGTACTTTATTTTTCTTGTTGCTATAGTAAATGAGATCCTTTTTCTAGTTTCTATCTCTGATATTTTATTGTTGGTATACAGAAATGCCTTCGATTTCTGAATATTGACTTTGTACCCTGTTATTTTGCGAAATTCACTTATTAGGTCAAGAGGTTTTTCCATGGAGTCTCTAGGGTTTTCTATGACTACTATCATGTCATCTGCAAATAATGTCAGTTTAACTTCCTCTTTTACAATTTGCATGCCTTTTTTTTTTTTCTTGTCTGATTTCTGTGGCTAGAACTTCCAAAACTATGTTGAATAGGAGTGGAGAGAGTGGACATCTTTGCCTTGTTCCTGACCTCAGGGGGAATGCTTTCAGGTTTGTACATCGAGTATGATGTTGGCTGCAGGTTTCTCGTATATGACCTTCATTATATTGAGGTATGCTCTCTCTATTCCCTTTTTGCTGAGTGTTTTCATCATAAATGAGTGTTGTACTTTATCAAATACTTTTTCTACATCTTTTGACATGATCATGTGGTCTTTGTCTTTCATTTTGTTTATGGGGTGTATTACATTTATTGATTTGTGAATATTAAACCATCCCTGAATCCCTGAAATGAATCCCACTTGATCGTGGTGTATGATCTTTCTAATGTGTTGCTGGATCTGTTTTGCCAATATTTTGTTGAGGATTTTAGCATATATGTTCATCAGTAATGTTGGCCTGTAATTTTCTTTCTTTGTTGTGTCTTGACCTGGTTTTGGGATTAGTGTAATACTGGCTTCATAGGAAGAGTTTGGGATTTTTCCCTCTTCTTGGATTTTTTGGAATACTTTGAGGAGGGTAGGGGTTAGTTCTTCCCTAAATGTTTTGTAAAATTCGCCTGTGAAGCCATCCGGTCCAGGGCTTTTGTGTGCAGAGAGATTTTTGATTACTATTTCAATTTCCTTCTTTGTTATTGGTCTGTTGAGACTTTCTACTTCTTCTTGATTCAGTTTTGGAAGGTTATATGTTTCTAGAAATGTGTCCATTTCTCCTAGGTTGTCAAATATCTTGCCATACAGTTGTTTGTAGCAATTTGCTACTATTGTTTGTATTTCTGTAGTATCAGTCGTGATTTCTTCTCTTTCATTTCTGATTTTGTTTATTTGGGTCTTCTCTCTTTTTTTCTTGATGTGCCTGGCTAAAGGCTTGTCAATTTTGTTTATTTTTTCAAAGAACCAGCTCCTGGTTTCGTTGATCTTTTGGATTGTTTGTTTAGTCTCTATGTCATTTAATTCTGCTCTGATCTTGATGATTTCCTTTCTTCTTCTTGCCCTAGGCTTTTTTTGTTGTTGTTCTAGTTCTTGTAGCTTTAGGATTAGATTTTTTATTTGAGATTCTTCTATCTTTTTCAGATATGCCTGTACTGCTATGAACTTCCCTCTTAGGACTGCTTTTTCTGTGTCCCATAGGTTTTGGGTTATGGTGTGTTCATTATCATTAGTTTCTAGAAATTTCTTGATTTCTTCTTTGATGTCATTGCTAACACATTCATTATGTAATAGCATGTTATTTATTCTCCATGATTTTTGGTGTCTTCATTCTATTTCTCTGAAGTTGATTTTTAGTTTGAAGGCATTGTGGTCTGAAAAGATGCTTGATACGATTTCAATTTTCTTGACTTTTTTGAGGCTTGTTTTGTGTCCTATCATGTGGTCTATCTTTGAAAATGTCCCATGTGCCTTTCAACAAAATGTATATTTTGCTTCTTTGGGGTGAAAAGTTATATAGATATGAGTTAAGTTCATGTGGTTTAGTGTGTTGGTCAATGCCTGTATATTTTTGGTGTTACTTTGCTTCGAAGATATGTCCATTGTTGATAATAGAGTGTTGAAGTCCCCTACTATGAGTGTGTTGTTGTTAATATCCTTCTTGCAGTCTTCTAGTATTTGCTTTATGTATTTGGGTGCTCCTAAGTTGGGTGCATATATGCTTATCAGTGTTATATCTTCCTGATGAATTGTTCCTTTAAGTATTATGAAATGTCTTTCTTTCTCTATTTTTATTGCCCTTGCTCTGAAATCCATTTTGTCTGATGTTAGGACTGTTACCCCAGCTTTTTTTTTAGGTCCTTTGCTTGGAATATTTTTTTATAACCCTTTATTTTCAGTCTGTGTAAATCTTTTGTTTTGAGGTGTGTTTCTTGTAGAGAGCAAATATGTGGGTCTTGTTTTCGTATCCATTTTGTTACCCTATGTCTCTTAATTGGAGCATTTAATCCATTTACATTTAAAGTTATTATTGACGTGTATTTATTCATTCCCCTTTGTACCTCTGTTCCTCTACTCTTTTTTTTTTTTTCCTCTTTTTTTTTTTTCTAGACATTCCGTTTAGCATCTCTTGCAATGCTGGTTTGGTGGAGATGTATCCTTTTAGTCTTCCCTTCTCTGAGAAGCTCCATATTTCACCTTCCATTTTGAATGAGACCTTGCTGGGTAGAGTATTGTTGGTTGTAGGCCTTTGCTTTTCATTACTTGAAATATTTTTGTCCTTTCCTTTCTGGCTTGTAGTGTTTCTGTTGAGAAATCGGTCGATAGTCTTATCGGAGCTCCCTTGTATGTTATTTGCTGTTTTTCTCTTGCTGCTTTTAGGATTCTCTCTTTGTCTTGGAATGTTGCCATTTTAACTATGATATGCCTTGGAGTGGGTTTTTGGGGGTTCCTCTTCATTGGAACTCTCTGCGCTTCCTGAACTTGTATAACTTTCTCTCATCAGGTTCGGAAAATTTTCTGTCACTATTTCTCCTATGACGCTGGCTGGTTTGGCTCAGTGGATTGAGCGTCAGCCTGCGAGCTAAGTGTCGCTGGTTCGATCTTCCAGTCAGGGCACATCAGAGAAGGAAAACTCTGATTCCAAAAAACCTCCGCTGCCTTGCGGCATACCTCTTCAGGGGAAAGGCTAAGGGAGTAAACTCTGACAGAAAATCCGGAGCCGGAGTCCCTAAGGCGGTTTGACGTTGTAGTCAATACCGGCAACTCCTGCGGCGCACCTGAAGTCAAGCTGTATTGACTCCGTCTTTCCCTTGGATCCTTCAGCTGCGAAGAGAGGGGGGGTCTGCTGCATGGGCAACAGCAGACCCTCCATATCACCCTGCCCAGGCTCTGTAGCTTCAGCTTCACTGGAGAGGACACTCCAGCGTCATCGCAAGATGTCGATTCAACACGGGAGGAGACAGATACCGTGTCACTCCCGAGTTGGACTGCACAACCATTCTCGGTGGTGCAGATAGACTCTTAAGAAGCTACACCATCGTCTCTCGAGACGGACGGCTGCCGAATTTCTCCTATCAGTTTTTCAATTCCATGCTTCTGTTCTTCTTCCTCTCTTATTCCGATGATCCTGATATTATTTCTTTTAATGCTATCCTGTAATTCTCTTACATCTTGTTCATGTTTTTTTCAATCTTTTTTCATTTTGCTGTATTGCCTGGGAGTTTTTCTCTACATTATCTTTTAACTCACTACTCCGATCCTCTGCTTCGTTTAGTCTGCTTTTGACTGATTCTACTGTGTTTTTCAGTTCAGAGATTGAATTCTTCATTTCTTCCTGTTTCTTGTTAATAGTTTCTATGTCTTTTTTTATGCTTGTGTAGTTCTCTGCAAGTTCCCTGTAATTTTCTTGGAGCTGTTGGTAACTTTCCTGGAGGTTGTCATAGTTGTTTTTAAGGTTGTCAAGTATATTGAGCTTCTTCACCACCATTATTTTGAATTCCATGTCTGACATTTGGGCTATGTCTATTCCATCTACCTCTCTTCCTGGGGATTCTTCTTTTCTTTTCATTGAGAGGTTATTTCTGCATCTTACCATGTTGGATTCTTCTTGTTTGTTTTTATTTGGGGCGGGGATGGTCTGCTTTGACTTACCACCTTTGTGGTGTGAGATTCTTTATAGGAGATCTGGGAGTTTCAGTGGTGCAGTCTCTTCGATCTCCTGAGCCTGATGTTCTTGGGTTACCCTTTATGTCATTTGTTTAAGCTGTCTTGTTATATTTCAGATGCTCTTTGGTAGGATCTTCCTTCTGGCTAGTTGATTGAGAGTCACTCTATCCACTTTGTCTTGAGTTCTTTTGTGGAGGTGCTGTTAAAAATATAAACACACAGCCTAGGCAGGAGACCCACACCTTCAAAAATATCCCCCACCTTTTATCCCGCTATCGTCAGCCAACGAACCAGTATTAATATATATGTAGAGAGATTAGAGCTTTTATACTATAGGAAGAATAGATAAGAGTTGTTTTTAGGGAAGAAAAATATAATTTTTGAGAGAGGGGATGATAGGTTAATAATAGTTCAGACTGTGTAAGACAGTAGGTAATATTTACATTGTATGTTAATAACAATAGAATAAAAGGAAGAAAGAACGCAGAATATAGTAAGAAAGTGGGTGGAGAAACAAGATGGCGGAGGAGTAAGTGGAAGCTACATTAACTTCATCCCAGAACTAGTCTGGATTTACAACGTAATTTTGGAGAAATCATCTGGAATAACCAACCAAACACCAGCTGGAGAGAAGTCTTATAACCACGGAGAGACAAAAAAGGCCGCTACATCACAACGTGACCGGTAGGGAGTGCGGAGACGCGGAAGGGCTGGCTGGGCTCACACAGGTGGCAGCTGAAGGGGCTGAGAAACAGCTCAGCAGCCGGGGATTCCCCCTGAGAAGGGCAGGGTCTAAACCCCCAGCTGAATTTCCCAGCCTACAGTAACAGAGTGGAAAGTAAAATAGTATCCAGCTGAGAAAAGCGAAAAGCCACAGGGTTTCTTGCTAGCCGGAGAGAAACAGCTGGAGAAAAAGAGCTCTTAAGCGGATCACATACAAAAATATTTTGGCCCCCACTTACCCTGGGCTCAAGCGGAGGAAAGGCAGAGAGGACTGGAGATGCTTGGGGAGAGTTTGGTGTGGTGGCTTTGAGGGGAGAGCTGCCTGAGGGGAAGCAAAGGCCCTGCCTACAGGAATTAAGCTGCCACACCCATGGTCCTTAAGCCTGATGGCTAATCACAGATTGAATAGATTAACAACTACGAAGCCAGACAAACGCAGTAGATCCCTGGAAGTCTCCAACAGGCTGCCTAGGCCCAGACTGGTACAGGATCTGACGCCACCAGGGGCAGATCCAGGAAGTGCAGATCATTCTAAGAAGCACCAACAAACAATAGGAGTCACAAAAATGGGGAGACAGAGAAACAACCCCCCATCGAAAGGAAAGGCAGAGTCCCCAGAAAGAGTGCTAAATGAAATAGAGGGGAGCCAACTATCAGATATGGAATTGAAAGCACGGATTATGGAGAAGCTCAATGAGCTCAGCAGAAACTACAAAGAACTCCAGAAAAACTACAGTGAACTCCAGAAGAACTATAAGGAACTTACTGAGAATTATACCAGCATCAAAAAGGACATGGAAGCTATCAATAAGAGCCAGGAGGAAATGAAGAATACGATCTCTGAATTGAAGAACACAGTAGAAGGAATTAAAAACAGGCTAGAGGAAGCAGAAAATCGGATCAGCGAACTGAAGGACAACGTAGACAAAAACTCACAGACAGTGCAACAAAATGAAAAAAGGCTGAACAAGACTGAAGAGGCTCTAAGACAGCTGCAGGACAACATGAAATGTAATAATATCCGTATCATAGGAATTCCAGAAGGAGAAGAAGAAGAGCAAGGGATAGAAAGCCTCTTTGAAAAACTAATGACAGAAAACTTCCCTAACATGAAGAGAGAAAGAATCCAGCAAGAGAAAAACAACTAATAACATACAAGGGAGCTCCAATAAGGCTATCCTCAGATTTCTCAGCAGAAACACTACAAGCCAGAAGGGAATGGCAAAATATATTCCAAGTAATGAAAAACAAAGGCCTACAACCAAGAATACTGTACCCAGCAAGGCTCTCATTCAAAATGGAAGGTGAAATAAGGAGTTTCCAAGACAAAAGAAGGTTAAAAGAATACATCTCCACCAAACCAGTATTGCAAGAGATGCTAAAGGGTCTGCTTTAAGAAGATGAAGAAATTGAGAGAGACAGAGAGGAACACGAGTACAAAGGGGGAAAAAGACAATGAATAAGTACTGAAAGAAAGAAGGAACTTCTACCATTTGCAACAACATAACTGGAACTAGAGAGAATTATGCTTAGAGAAATAAGCCAGGCAACAAAAGAAAATTACCTTATGCTATCACCTGTTACAGGAAACTAATGAACAACACAAACAAATGAGCAAAATTGAACCAGAGGTATGTAAACGAGGAATAAACTAACAGTAACAAAGGGGGAGATGGGAGGGAGAGAAGTGGTAAGAAGGGGAAGGGTCTAGTCAAAGAACATGTATAAATGACCCATGGACATGGACAACTGGGTGGGGACTGAATGTGGGAGAAGGGAGGGACAGGGTGCAGAGAAGCAAGAGGGGGAAAAAAGTGAGACAACTGTAATGGAAAAACAAACAAACAAAAATTTTTAGTGGGGGGAAAAAATAAAAATATAAAGAATAGAAATGCAAGTGCAGTGAATATTAGAAGGACAAGGTTTTTCCTTCACACTGTATATATTTTCTCCCTATCTGATCCTCCAGAATTTGGCATTCTAAAGAAGTAAGTAATGACCTAAGTTTCTTTGCATAAAACTAATAAGACCAGTTGTTAATAACGATTTTTTTGACTAAGACTTTGACTGGAATGTCATGCCTAAAGGAGACATGCTTGGGCTTTGGTTGTTACCAAAAAGCCCTGAGCAACTGGGACTGACTTTCAAAGGTAATAAAAGTCCGCGAGATGAAAGGCCTGGTACCTTGGATGAGCGGTCCATAGCAATCTTTCCAGGGAAGGAATGAAGGTTGTTTTCCTGAAAGATGGCTAGAAGGGACCTTAAGGCACAATGGAAAACCAGGAGGACCTGGAAAAGACAGGTGTTTACAGGCAAGGCTGAATGCCAGGTATGTGGATCTGCTTCTGTGCTCTGAAGGGCAAACTGAAGGTCACCCTAAATGTTCCTTGTGTAAGTTCCAGCAAAGCAGAACTAAAGATCATAAGTGATCATTTGCTGCTCTTGTTGTGTTTATGCAAATGAACAGGATAAATTAAAAATGAACTTAATGCAGTCCCTTTAATGACAAGGAGGGTAATCTTAGGGAGAAAAATCAAGATTCAAGGAAGATCACACTGCCCAGTGGTAAACTATAAAGTAGTGCAGCTAACCATCTTTAAAGTTTTTCATTTAAAATTTGTTTTCATTTGAAAGTTAAACTATGTCTGTGGCATTATCAAAGATGTTTAATTTACAGGCAAGAAGAATGTCAAATGCCTTGCAACTGGATGTCTTTCCTATAAGACAGTCCTACAGATCTATAAACTTGTGTGTGGGTTATGTTACATAAATTAACATGTGTTTTCTGTTTTCAAAGGGCATAAGCCTACGATCTCATTACCTGAGTGATTGTCTGTACGTATAGACCTCACTTAATCCTGTCTGCATTGCTGCCTCCTGAGACTCAATGGTTTGGCTGAACTAAGTGGCTGGGTAGGTGAAGAACGGGGTGGTCTGTGGGCTTCATTTTAAAACTGGTTTCTCTTTTCTATCCTAATGGCTTGGACAGAAAGAGCCCAGAGGCCTGAGAGGGGGGAAACCTAAAATATTTCCCTCAGTCCAAAATAAGTATAATGGGCAAAAGGGTTTTGGACAGGTGAGATGTACCTGGCATACCTTCCTCCAAAGAAGCCCTTCTTTTCCCTAATGTGGGATATTGAAAAATTAATACCTGTCTTTTGTCATCTAGTGGTTACGGATTGAATGATGTCCTTTAACCCTGTTGCCCCCAGAATACAACAAGGATGCCAGCCTGTTAAACCAAGCATGCCGTTGTCCAGAGACAGCCAACCAACCTGGAGTCTGCCCGATCCTTCCCCTTGTAGGAAGGCCACCCTCCCCTCCACATCCCCACTCTTATTAGGGATTTCTTGACCCAAGGATAGGTAGGACGACGACCATGTCCAGCTTGAAGCAGCTAGAGGAGCTCGAGACCTTCGTCCATTGTCCTTTATAAGATTGTAAAGGGTCTTAAGTCTGAGAGGGAGGGATTGTTATTTTTTATTGTTAAAATATTTAACTAATTAATTAATTATTTTTTAAAAAAAAGAAGAAGAATATATGAAAGGGTGAGCTATGGGCATGGACTTAGGGAGGGGATTGTCGGGGAAGGGGGGTGCTGGATGGAGTGGAGCAAAGGGGAAAAAATTGGAACTATTGTAACAATATAATCAATAAAATATACTTAAAAAAAAGAGGATTTGACTATCTTAAGGACCAAGAAAAAAAAAAGATATATATTGTATTCATAATCAAATAATCAAATATATGTTTCTGTTTTAGATATTTTGAAAAATTTTAATGTACCATGTAATTATTACTTTTATCTTCAATATTGCATAAATTCCAATATTTATTTCTTTATCCATTACCATGTTTTCTCAAATTGTATATACTTTAATCATGAAAATATCTGTATATGTAATAAAAGTTTCATTCTTTTAATGATAAAAAAAAAGAAAAGAAAGTGGGATTGTATAGTATTGGATTTATATAGTAGTGATATTCTATTTATTTAGACTGAAAGGGAGACTAAACTAGACACACAAACAAATAAACAGCAATTAAAGAGAAAGGATGAGAAGGATAGATTGTATGAAACAAATTAGAGGTATAGTTTTTGTTGTTGTTTTTTTCCCTTTCCCTTTAAGGACGAAAAAAAAAAAGAGAATGTTTTTACTCAGTTCAGCCTTTGTGTGTCGACTTCTTTTTCTGCATCCACAGCTGGTCCAATTAGGTGGGTCAGAGGTTTCTGTTCCTTGCAGCAGCGTTGTGCTCCCGCAGTGGCCAGCAAGGCGTGTTCCTTTGGTGCCTGTTGGAGCTAGCCGAGGTGCCTTTGTGCGCGCGCCCCTGCATGCGCAAAGTGGCTGGATAGCTTGCCTCAGGCCTGCCCTCTCTCGCTTCTTAGGGCGGGACCCCAGATACTTGGGCACAGTGGAAGTGAACATCTGTGAGTCGCTGCTGCCGGCTGTTCCCACGCCACAGCTCCCTGTCATTCCCGCACCCGCCTGGGCAGGCACGGGCAGAGCCTGAGCAAGTGGTCTGCGCTTTGGCCTGGCACTCGCTGGTGCTGGCCAGGGGTGTCTGCACATGGCCTTCTGCGTGTCCAGGGGGCCCTCCCTGTGCCCATTGGGGCACTGATCTTATGTCTGTTGGGGCGTGTCTGAGGGGCACCTGGACTCGCGGCCCCACGTACCTGGGCCAGTGAATGAGGGCACTTAGCTATGCGCACCCTAGCGACCCAAGGGGAGGGTTGGGGAGTGGATGAGCACGCCTCTGCACCTGCGCTCTTCAAGAATGTCCTACCATCCCCAAACTTTCCACCCTTCTTCGCAGTTCACAAGAGAAAAATATAAAGGAGAATTATGTTCTCACTTGCTCAGCAGTACGCTGTCTCCTGTCCTTCAGTGCCAATGCCACCTGGTCGAGTCCTGTCTCTGCCAGCGGGCAGAGATCCGCTCTCCTCCCGACTCCTCTCTGGGGAAGCCTGTGGTCACCAAAAAGCCTTTGTGTACTTCCAGCCACAGTTTGGGCAGCCACCCCAGTCAGGAATCCTGTCTTGTCCCTTTTTCCTCTGCTATCCTTACCAAACAGGTTGTTCCCAGATGGTTTTTCTCTAATCCACCAGTGCCAAGGCTCGACTCCTGACAGTGTCCACTTGCTCACTGAGATGTTCTGTCTGCAATTAGTCCAAACTACAGACGGGTCTCAGGAGCCTGAAAGCTCAGCCTCCTCTCACTCCTCCGCAATCTTCTCTCTCATCTTCATTTTTGTTTCACATATAACTTACTTGCACATCAAATGAAATTTATTATTCTCCATCTTATTTTTGTTAAAATGTACGTCTGTCTGGTCTCTTAGAGTTCTCTGGTCTTCAAAGTAAATTGGGGCTTGCCCCTTCGGGTTAACAAGTGCCTCTCCCTTCCCATCGCTGAGGAGTGACTGCGCTGGCCACTATCCACTGGATCCCAGCCGGGAGCACAGCCCGCAGCATGGCGAGGGCTGCAGCCTTACTGCTCTTTTAATTGTTTGTTTAGTCTTTATGTCATTTAAATCTGCTCTGAACTTGATGATTTCCTTCCTTCTACTCGCTCAGGGTTTTTTTGTTGTTGTTTTTCCTCTAGTTCTTATAGCTATAGGGTTAGATTTTTTAAATTAGATATTCTTCTATCCTGTTTAGGTAGGCCTGTATTGCTATGAACTTTCCTCTCACGACTGCTTTTGCTGTATCCCATAGGTTTGGGGTTGTTGTGTGTTCGTTATCACTTCTTTACAGAAAGTTTTTGATTTATTCCTGATGTCATTGTTAACTCATTCATTATTTAACAGCATGTTATCCATTCTCCATGAGTTTGAATGTCTTTGAGTTTTTTCCTTGAGGTTGATTTCCAGTTTCAAACCGTTGTGATCTGAGAATATGTTTGACATAGTTTCAATTTTCTTGAATTTGTTGAGGCTTGTTTTGTGTCCTACCATGTGGTCTATCTTTGAAAATGTTCCATATGCACTTGAGAAAATTATATATTTTGCTTCCTTGGGGTGAAAAGTTCTATATATATCAACTAAGTCCATTTGATCTAAAGGAGGAGAAGGATCAAAGATGGTGGAGGATGTGGAGAAAAGGGAACTCTACTGCACTGTTGGTGGGAATGCAGACTAGTGCAGCCACTATGGAAAACAGTATAAAATTACCTCCAAAAACTAAAAATGGAACTGCCTTTTGAACCAGCGATTCCACTGCTAGGATTATACCCAAAAAATCCTAAAACCCTAATTCAAAAGACTTATGCACCCCTATGTTCATAGCAGCACTGTTTACAATAGCTAAGTGCTGGAAACAGCCAAAGTGCCCATCTGTAGATGAGTGGATCAAAAAACGGTGGTACATTTACACAATGGAATATTATGCAGCAGAGATAAAGAAGGAACTCCTGTCATTTCCGACAACATGGATGGAACTAGAGAGAATTATGCTTAGTGAAATAAGCCAGGCAAAGAAAGCAAAATACCATATGATATCACCTAATACAGGAAACTAAAGATCATAAACGAACTAAATAGGACAAGGAGCAGAATAACAGTCAATAAGGGGGCAGGGGAGGGAGAGAAGGGGGATAAGTGAGGGAGGGGTTTAGTCAAGGAATGTGTATGGAGGACTCATGGACATGGACAACAGGGAGGGATGTGATTGTGGGAGAAGGGATGGGCTGTGTGGGGGGAGCAAGGGGGAAAAATGGGACAACTGTAATTGAAAAATCAAAAAATAAAATAAAATATTGACAATTTATACTTTAGCTCTGCCCATGAGAAAAAAGTGATTAATAATGTTTTTATAAATTCAACTGGAATTATGACACACCTTCAGGAACTCTACAGCAGGAATCATACAAGAAAAACAGCTAGAGATTCTGGGAAAGATGGTGGCAGAATAGAATATATTGTGCACCACCTTCCAGAACCAGACTGGAAATAAAATTAAAGAGAACAATAACCCAAGTTAAACTGAATGCCATCGGAAAAAAGATTTCTAACCAAATATGGACAAAAAAATACCCGTAGACCAGTAGGAAGGCCAGAGACATCTTAAAGAATGTGGCCTGGCACACAGGAATGGCAGGATGAGGCAGCAGTGTGGCTGTGGGAGCTTCCCCTTGAAAGGAGTGAAGCCAGGATCCCAGACTGGGCTCCCAAGCACAGAGAGCTAAAGTTCACATTGCCCACCATATAGCAACCAGTGGTGAAAGGCCACAGAGGCTCTCTCTGCTGGGGAGAGACAAAACCTCTGGAGAAGAACCCATCATCTTTTTTTTCCTTAAAGGGGCGAAACACAAGTTTTGTGTTTGTGGCTAATCACCTTGGTTGGGTCCCAGTGAAGGAAAGGTGGCTCAGACTGGAGTAGAGCATGGAGAGGCTAGAGTGGTAGGCACTGGGGAAAGACTTAGGGGAGCAACTGTGAGATTTTGGGGGCCAGGCTTTACCTGGAGTCCATGGCAGCCATCTTTTTTTGGAAAGAGCTAGTCGCTCCCAAGGGAAAAGCAATTATTTTACCCTGTGGGATACCACTTCCTCCATCCTCTGGAATTCTGCTTCCCATACCCTCTGAAATCTTATTCTTTCCACACTGCACCGTTTTTGTTCTTTTTTCATTTTCACTCTATCTGTGTGTTTTTGTTTTGTTTGTGTTTCTTTTTTTCTTTCTTTTCAGCCATCTTATATCTTAACCCTTGCGAAGGAGACAGCAACGTAAACAGACTCAGGAGTTGTCAGAGACAGGCTGTAGGATGCAGCCAGCTCATACACATTCCTGGGAAATAGATTGGTGCTTTTCCCTCACAGAAGAACAACAAAAACACCCACCCAGTACACAGAAGACTCAAAATATGGATTCTGGAGGCCTACTAGGGGCCCCACCATGGCAAGGACAGGGAAATAATCCTGGACAGACTCAGGCTAGTGGCTTAGAGGAGGGGGAACACACTTATCATCTTCCGTAAAGTCTGAAAGGCACCTGCCATGGAAAACCCAAGAACCACAGCCCCCTGTTTTCACTAGAAGTCCTCTCAGAAATAGATGGGTATGCAACTAGTCTAAGATTGATAGCAGGACAGCAGGCAGAGACAGTCAGAGGCAGATCCTCTGGTGACTTGGGACATTTGTTGACACACCCCTGGACGCAGTGTTGATAAATGCCAGCTTTGCAGATTAGCTTGGCTCACCCTTGGTGCAGCCAAGCCCAGAGGAATCAGCCACAAATGGTAGATTGTCTGTAGATTCAAAAAAGGTGGCTGAGGGCCAGATGTGGATAGCACCTGACATTTGCTTTCACCAGCCTCAGACATCAGAGCAGTATCCAAAGGGAAAAACCAGCAGGCAAGCCCTACACTCTACTGAGACATATCCACTTGGTTCTTTTTCCCCCATAGATTTATTATTCTTATTTTTATCTATTTTATTTATTTGTCTTACATTTTAGGTGCTGTAATTTTTTTCATATCTCCTATTTTACTCTTATCTTTGATTACTCTATTGTTCCCTTCTTCTCTCTTTTCTTATTTTTGTTATTTTTTCTGTGTTCTTTTTCTCCATTTTTATCTTTCAATTCATTAACAGTATTAGTTCTCTTCCCTTTTCTCCTCTCATAATCACTTCTCTTTCCTTTGATATTCTCATATTCTTTTTCCATTTTCTTTACTATTTTATTTCTGTTTCTGCTTTTATTATTTTTTGCTCTCTTGTAATTGATATTTGCTGTTGCAGTTGTGGGGGGGACTGCTTGTTTTGATGTTTTGCTTTGTTCTACCAACACTTCTACAACAGCATACAAAATGTGGTGTTGGTTGAGCCTCTTAGCCACTGGAGGGGAGTTCCCACTAATGAATGGTCCAATAACAATCTGAACCCAAATACAACAAGGGAGTCCATGTAATCCACATAAAGGACATTCCTAGAGCACCCAGATCAGGAGATCAAGGAGTCTGCTCCACTGGGTCTCACAGAACTCCTAACATATAAGGCCACTCCATAAGACAAAAAGTCAAAGCAGATCAATCTAATGAGTAGAAACTAAAATGGGGAGACAAAGAAACCTCCAAATGAAAGAAAAGGAGGACTCTCCAGGAAAAGAGCTAAATTAAGCCAAGGTAAGCAGTTTATCAAACGAAGAGTTCAAAGTAATGGTTATAACGATTTTTAAGAAACTTGGTGAAAACTAAAAGGAAATTAGTAGGAACTACATCATCCTGAAAAAGGACATAGAAATCTTGACTAAAAACCGGCTGGAAATGAAGAATGCAATATCTGAAATGAAGAATACACTAGAGGGAATTAAAGGCAGGCTAGACTAAGCAAAGGGCTGAATTAATGTGTGGAACACAAGGTAGAAAAAACACCCAGTCAGAACAACAACAACAAAAAAAAAGACTCAAAATGAATGAGGATAGTTTAAAGGAACTTTGAGATCACATGAACATGACAATATTTGTATCATAGGGATACTAGAAGGAGAAGAAAGGGAGCAAGGGATAGAAAAGATGTTTGAAGAAATAATGACAGAAAACTTTCATAATTTGGTGAGGGAGAGAGTCACACAGGTTCAGAAATCACAGATGAACCCAAAGAGGCACACACCATGACACATCACAATTAAAATGGCAAAATTTAAAGTCAAACAAAATATTAAAGGAAGAAAGAGAGAAACAGGAAGTTAGCTACAAATGAGCTCTTATAAGGCTATCAGCTGATTTCTCAACAGAAATACTAAAGGCCAGAGGAATTGGCATCAAATATTCCAAGGAATGAAAAGCAAGAACCTGTAACCAAGGCTACTCTATCCAGCAAAGCTCTCATTCAAAATGGAAGGAGAATAAAAGAATTTCTCAGATTTAAAAAAGAAAAGGCTAAAGGGATACATTTTCTTCAAAGCAGTATTGCAAGAGATGCTAAAGGGACTGCTTTAAGAAGAGGAACAAATAGAGATAGAGAGAAAGATGGGTACAATGGCAAAATATGGCAATGTATAAGTACCTATCAATAATAACCTTACATGTAAATGGATTAAATACTCGAATCAAAGACATAAGGTAGTTGAATGGATAAGGAGACATAACCCACATATATGGTGTCTACAATAGACCCACTTCAGAACAAAAGATTTGCACAGGCTAAAAGTGGAACGATCAATAAAGATATTTCATGCAAATGGACATGAAGGAAAAAGCTGGGTAGCAATATTTATGTCAGACAAAACAGACTTCATAACTAAGGCTGTAACATGAGATAAAAATAGTCACTACATGGTATTTAAAGGAACAGTCCAACAAGAGAATATAACTCTTGTAAACATATATGCAACCAATATAGGAGCACCTAAATATATAAAGAAAATCTTAGAGGATTTGAAGAAAGAGATTGACAGCAATGCAATCAGAGTAGGTAATATTAAGACCCCACTGCCAACAATGGACAGATCTTCCAGACAAATCCACAAGAATATTGCAGGATTAAATTACACACTAAATCAAATGGATTTATTTAATACCTACAGAACATTTCACCACAAAGCAACAAAATATGCAGTCTTTTCAAATGTACATGGATCATTCTCAAAGATAAACTGCATGGTACAACACGAAATAAGCCTTAACAATTCAACAAAACTGAAATCATATCAAGCGTCTTTTCAGGTCACAACAGTTTGAAACTAGAAATCAGCCTCAAGAAAAAAACTCTAAAACATTCAAATACATGAAGGCTGAATAACATGTTATTACATAATGTATGTGTTAACAATGACATCAAGGAAGAAATCAAAACGTATCAGGACATAAATGAGGATGAACATGCAACAACCCAAAATCTATTGGACACAGGAAAAAGCAGGTTTCAGAGGGAAGTTTATAGCATTACAGGCTTACCTAAAAAAGACAGAAAAATCTCAAACAACCTAACCTTCCACCTAAAAGAACTAGAGAAACAACAACAACAACAAAAAGCCCAGAGTGAGTAGAGGGAAGGATATTATCAAAATCAGAGCAGAAATAAATGAGATAGAGACTAAAAAAAAAAAAAAAAATTCAAAGGATCAATGAATCCAAGATCTGATTCTTTGAAGGGATAAAATAAAATTCACAAACCTTTAATGACACTCATCAAGAAAAAAAAAAAGACAGAAGACTCAAATAAATAAAATCAGAAATGAACGAGAAAATAACAACTGACACCATAAAGGTTGTAAGCAATCAATAAGAACAAATATATGCCAAGAATCTGAACAACCGGGGTGAAATGGATAAGTTTCTATAAATATATAATCTTCCAAAATTGAATCAGAAAGAAGCAGAAAACCTGAGTAGACAGATAACAACGAGGGAAATTGAAATAGTAATACAAAAGAAAGAAAATTCCAGCACACAAACACCTTGGACCAGATGGCTTCAAGGCAAATTTTATCAAACATGCAAAAAACTAACACCATCCTCAAGCTATTCCAAAAAATTCAAGAAGAGAGAAGACTCCCAAACTCTTTTTATAAGCAAGTATTATCCTAATCCAAAAACCAGGTAAAGACACGACAAAGAAAGAAAATTACGAACTAGTATCTCTGATGAACATAGATGATAAAATTCTCAACAAAATATTGGCAAGCTGGATCCAACAATACATTAAAAAGATCATGCACTATGATCAAATGGGATTTATTACAGAGATGCAAGGATGATACATAACACATCACATAAACAAAATGAAAGACAAATTTCACATGATCCTATCAATAGATTCAGAAAAAGCATTTGATAAAATCCAGCACCTATTTATGATAAAAGCACTAGGTGAAGTGGGAATAGAGGGAGAATACATCAACATAATAAAAGCCATATACAAGAAACCTACTGCCAACACCATTCTCAATGGGCAAAAAATAAAAGCATTTCCTTTAAGATCAAGAACAAGATAAGGTTGTCAATTTTCACCACTCTTATTTAACAAAGTATTGGAAGTATTAGCCACAGCTATCAGACATGAAGAAGAAATAAAAGGATTCTAAATTGGAAAGGAAAAAAACAAAACTGTCATTATTTGCAAGTGACATGATAATGTACATAGAAAACCCTATAGTCTACACCAAAAAAAAACCAAAAAACACTATTCATCCTAACAAATAAATTCAGCAAAGTAGTGAGATGAAAGTCAATACTGAGAAATCAATGGCACTTTTGTACACCACCAATGAACTATTAGAAATAAAAACTAAGAAAACAATCCCATTTACTATAGCATCAACAAAAAATAAAAAGTACCTCAGAATAAATTTAACCACAGAGGTAAAAGATCTATACTTGGAAAACTATAGAACACTGAAGAAAGAAATTGAGGAAGATACAAATAAATGTAAGCTATACTCTATTCATGGATTGGAAAAATTAACATCATTAAAATGTCCATAGTACCTGAAGCAATGTATAGATTCAACACTATTCCTATTAAAATACCAATGACATATCTCACAGATCTAGAACAAATATTCCAAAAATTTATATGGAACCAAAAAAAACTTGGAATAGCCTCAGCAATCTTGAGAAAGAACAAAGTTGGAGGAATCACAATACCTGACATAAAACTTCATTACCACTGTAATCAAAACAGCCTGGTGTTGTCACGAGAACAGACACATAGACCAATGGAACAGAGTAGAGAGCCGAGAAATAACATATGACTCTATGGTCCATTAATATTTCACAAAGGGGATGTGAGCATACAATGGAGTAAAGATAGCTTCTTCAATAAATGGTGTTTGGAGAAGTGGATTGGTACATGCCAAAATATGAATCTAGACCACCAACTTACATCATACACCAGAATACACTCAAAATGGATAAAAGTCTTAAATATAAGTCAGAATACCATAAAAATCCTAGGGAAAACAGGTAGTGAGATTTCACATATTTCAAATAACAATATTTTTGCTGATATCTCTCCTAGGGCAAGGGAAATAAAATAAAAAATAAACAAATGAGCCTATATCAAATTAAAAAGCTGCTGTATAGCTGAAAAAACCAACTTCAAAATTAAAAGAGAACCAACTGTATGAAGGAACATTTGCCAATGATACTGTGGACAAAGGTTTAATCTCCAAAATATGTAGAGAACTGATAAAACTCAACATCGGGAAGAAAAACAACCCAATTAAAATGTGGGCAAAGGACCTGAATAGACACTTCTCCAAGGAGGGCATACAGATGGCCCACAGACATATGAAAAGATGCTCAGCATCACTAGCCGTCAGAGAAATGCAAGTTAAAACTACAGTGAAATATCACCTCACACCTGTCAGAATGGCCATCGTAAACAAATCAACAAACAATAAGTGTTGGAGAGGATGTGGAGAAAAGGGAACCCTAGAGTACTGCTGTTGGGAATTCAGACTGGTGGAATACAGCATGGAGTTTTCACAAAAAAATTAAAATTGTAACTGCCTTTTAACCCAGTGTTTCTACTGCTGGGAATATACCCTAAGAATCCCAAAATACCAATTCAAAAGAATATGTGCACCCTTATTTATGCAGAGCGATTTACAATAGCCAAGATTCAGAAGCAGCTCAAGTTCCATCATTAGATGAGTGAATCAAAAAACTGTGGTACATTTGCACAATGGAATACTAGGCAGCAGAAAAAAAGAAGAAATTCTAACATGGATGGAACTGGAAACTATTATGCTAAGTGGATTAAGTCAGTCGGTGAAAGACAAATATATGATTTCACTTATAAGAGAAATCTAATGAACAAAATAAACTAATGAGAAAAATAGAACCAGAGGCATGGAAACATGGAATAGAGAGCAGTAAGATGGAAGAGGATAGTGGGGGCTGATCGAAAGAAGGTGAAGGGACTAGTCAAAGAACATACATGAAGGACCCATGAACATTGACAACAGGGTGGAAATTGACTATGGAAGTGGTGGCTTGGGGGGAGGGGATTACAAGGGGAAATGGTACAACTGTAATCGCATAAACAACAAAACACTTTTTAAAAAATCTGCTAGAATGTCAAGTATAATTCTTTAAGAGCTATAGGTGTGGACATACCCCTAAGGAAACGTCAATGGTAACAAGAAAGAGAAACATTATTGGTTATGTGTTGTGGGTGGACTTTCCTCCTGAGAATGTGGTTATACACTGGAAAGGTGAAATTGTGATGCAAATTTTCATGAGCAAACTTGTCTATTTTTATTTATTACTATATTTATTGGCAGAGTGGATGCTCCATAAGATATTTTGAATGATGAGTAAATAAAAAGCTTATGTGTTTTTTCTCGATCCCTCATTATCTCAGCGTTTATCCTGAAATATGAGACACAGCCATTTAGAAATTGGGTTTACTGCATATTGTTTAGTTGCATGATTGTATTTTCCATCTTGCTCCTACCCAAAATAGACCTTTTAACTCAAAACAAGAGGTTATTACTAATACATAGTGGTCATTAATCTCAGTCCATAAGCTAAACTGTGTAAGAAACCACCTCACTGTTCTTTAAGTGAGCTGACATTGTTTGGAAGTCCTCATTCTGAATGATGGGAGTTCAGTGCACAACTTTGGTTCTCACCATAATTCTAAGGATTGTTAGCATTTTGGTTTGTTTATACCAGGTTCTGCTGAGACACTCTCCTTGGCTTTCTGGTCACTGGTCTAGGCAGGTCCCCTCAGTATGTCCTAATCATGACTCCTCATGTCTGGCCTCTGGGCCACACCCATACCATTATCAAGTTCCCAGGAAATGTTCCCTTGCTCCAGAACAGACACCTTCATAGCACTCTTCAGCCATATTCCTGGTTCTACTGGGAAGAACTCTATTCTATTTCCACTTGACTCTAGAAACTCTGAGGAGCTTTTCCAGGACTTTCTTTATAACCTTCCAGCCTCCACTATCAGCAGCCCAGGGATGAGGGTCAGTATAGGAAACTACCAGTATGGAGGTGCACTTCTCCCCAAGCCATCTATTTCCGCAAACTCCAGAAGTCTAGGGGCCTATCGTTGGTCTTATGTCTGAGTTCAAGTGTTTTAAATTTAGGACCAAGAATTCAAGTAGTTTGTTATCTGTGTTCTGTTATGTCTTCCTTTTTCTGAGGAAATGAAGGCAGGGTGGGTCAAGTGCCTAGTGAGAGGAAAGTAGAAGTAACTGAAAATACCAAGAAAAACACACTATGGACTCAATTTCTGGTGACTCTACCATAGATTTCAGTTCCAGAAGACAATGGAGGGCATGACTCCACTTTGTTCTTCATGGATCAGATGAGATCTGGAGGCCATCACCTTCACAGTTCTCCCCTGGGGGCACAGTGGGGAAGAAGGGATCTGCTAACCACTCCATTGCATAAACAGCTGAGCACGTCTAAGCTGGAGAAAGGGCACCTTGGTGGAAAGGCTGGAGCCAAAGGGCAGTGACTTGAACTATCCAAAGGCTGCTGAAGAACCAAAGAATGGGGAGGAAGCAACAGAGAGGCCAGGTTCTGTTCAAATAAGAAAGATCTTACAGATGATTTCTAGACTTTTAGTGTGGTGACCACACTGTAAGGCATATAAATGTTGAATTATTATATTTTACCCTTGGAACTAATATAATAATGTGTATCAGCTATACTTAAATAATAAATAAATAAACAAACAAATAAATAAATAAATAATTTTAAAGATGTGCTTAAAGAAGAGATTGTTCTAGGAGTGAGTCAGGGTCCCTTCCTTAACAAGAATGTTTAGGAGGAAGCTGGCTGGCATGACACAAATATTATAACAGTCTTCTGACTGAGATGGAGTTTGGTCCAAATGGCCTCTGAAGTCATAGCAAACTATTAAGAGTTTATTAGTTTAATGTCTAGATCAAAGTTGCCTGATGTCATTGCAAATATAAAACCAAAGAGCCAAATGACCCATCTTTAAGAATAAATTTATAATTCCAAAAATTCTGTTTCTCTTTATTAAAAAGTTACTTCATTTAACATTTATTAGAGCAAATCTTAAGACTTGAAGATTAGTTCACAGTCCATAAAACATGTAATTAGTTATTGCACATCAGCTAATCTCTGAATTTCTGAATTCATGGCTAGCTGACAATTGTCACTTCAATATAGTCCTGGTCTTAGCTCTGGCTAATTGTGATGGACAATACAATTAGTATTGCCATTAGTGATAGTTGTGGCATAAAACTTTTACCAAGCAATTTAGTCCCAGCAAATATAAATTCATATACACAAACAATCTGTAAATTATTAATTTTTTGAAAGTATATCACATATTTTGAGATTATATTTAATTATATTATTCACATTAGGCAAAAGTAACTTTTCAAATGGAAGTGAAGAGAGAATATAGAATCTCCAAGGAAACATTAAATTCTATGATTCTAAACCTATTCCTTGACATTGGGCCAACTTCAAGAGTTGTCACTATTTTTAGCTGTTTTTCTTAAATTTAAATATATAGTGATAGTTCATTGGCTAATTTGCTGTTACAAATTGGCCTATTTGTCTATATTCTCTTGATCTAAGTATCTCAAAAACCTAAACCTGAGTTTGACTTTACTTTTCATACCAGACTCCCTTCATTATACTTTCTTCAGGTCACTTGTTTTTTATTTCAGGCCCCAGAAGAGGAAAAAAAAAAACAACACAGAAACACAAGTAAACATGTTTTTTATTCCTTTCTGAAAGTAAATATGCCAAACTTGTTATTTTCAAAATAGATGATTCTTTGGTGGGAGAGAACAATAATTTCAAGAAGTAGCTAATCTGGTACTAATGTGAGCTGAAAATTCTCCAGCTAGTCCAGCTTTATTCATTTGTTCAGTTTGGCAAGATGCTGTGGTGCCAGGTACGGAACAGGGAGTGACTGAGGTCAGCTGTCACCTAGGCAAGCTAAGAAACACTAGTTCCACTTTGAGCTACAAAAAGAGGATAAAATGGAAGGATACTTTTTTAAAATAGCCTACCCCTTCCTTTACCTTTTGGTTTGACTAGATACTTTTTCAGGGTTTTTTTTTTTTTTCTTACTGGTATTATTTCTTCTTATGTCATAATGGGTTTGGTGAGCCTTGTTTCAGTCTTCAAGGCTCATAACACAAAGAACTATTTATGTCAGTGTTTATCATTCCAAATGCCAGGTTAAAACAGGAGCTGAGAGACTTCCGGCCAAGATGGAGGCTTAGGCTGACACGCTCGGTCTCCCTCTACAACTAGAAAGGAATACAACTACCTCAAAACAAAAGGTAACTAGAAATTCCAGAAAATCAAACTACACGGAAGCCCAGCATATGAAGTTATAAGCCAGTGGCTCCCATCAGGCAGGTAAGAAGAGTGAAAGTGCGTGGTGCTGTCTGCGGTAGCACCAGGGACAGCGGCAGGGAGAGCAATCCTGGCTGCAGTTGAGCCACGGCAGCTCCCGACCCCAACGCTGGGAAAAGCAGCCACCAAATTGCCTTGGACGGTGAGGCCCACAGGGCAGGAGGACAAATCCAGGTCTCCCAGCAGAGAATAACGGCAGAAATCCATCTTGGACCCCCGCCCCCACACAAAGAGCCACAGCGCCACAAAATAGGTTGTGGATCGCCACCAGTCGCTGGCTTGTGACTAGTACACAGGTTCTGCCCCTTACAGCCGGCCCAAGAAAGCAAAATGCAAATCTGTCAAAATGAGGCAGACAACTATAGAAATCCCGATGGCGCAGCTCACCAGGCAACAGATGAAGAATCTGACAGATGAACAAATAAGAAACCTATCAAGGGCTCAATTCAGAGCTACAGTCATTAGGTGGCTTAGAGAATTAACAACTATTTGGAACAAGACAAGAAAGGATTGAAAGCCACTCATACTGAAAAGAACAAAAACACATACGAGACAAGTGGTGAGGAAATAAAATCCAGAGTTCAAATCAACAAACCGGAACATAGAGAAGGAACAAACAGTCAACCAGTGTGGAGAGAGGAAACAGGAAGCAAGGAAAGTGAGAAGAGAATCAGAAACCTCTGGGACAGCTAGCTATAAGAGATCGAACATAAGAATTATAGCATTGCCAGAGGGAGAAGAAGAACTAGAAATTGAAAAATTAAGTGAAAATATAATAAAGCAGAACTTCCCAAACTTGGGGAAGGAAATAGACTTACAGGTCCAGGAAGCACAGAGAGTTCCAAAACAACTGGACCCAGGGAGAACCACTCCAAGACACATTATAATCAAATTGTCAAAAGTTAAAGATAAGAGAATCTTAAAAGTAGCAAGAGACAAGAAAAGAATCATGTACAAAGGGGTCCCAATTAGACTATCAGCTGACTTCTCAAGGAAGACCCTGCAGGCAAGAAGGAACTGGCAAGAAACATTCAAAGTGAAGAAAATTCAAAACCTACAACCACGAATACTCTATCCAGCAAAATTGTCATTCAGAATAGAAGGGCAGGGAAAGTGCTTCCAGGACCAAAAAAAAAAAAAAAAAAAACCTGAAAGAGTTCATTAGGTCCAAACCACTATTATATGAGAAAGGAGGAACACTAAAATGAAAACTGCAACACAAGAACCAACAACAGAAACTAGAGAATTGAAACAAAGGCAAACTAAATAGGCAACGAGAGTGGAAAAAGAACTATAGGTATGGGGAACGTATTGGGGGGAGGTCAGAAAGGAGGGGTAAGGGGGTAAGGGAGGGAGATGGTACAGGAATTAAGCATAGTAGGAGGGAATGGAGTAGACAGGAAGAGGTTGAGAAGAACTATATGCACAACCAATTGACATACTAAGGGGGGGACAACTGAAGGCAGGGGGGCAGTGGGTGGAGGGGAGCATAAGGAAGGGAAATTGGGACAACTGTAACAGTATAATCAATAAAACATATTTAAAAAACCAAACAAACAGGAGCTGATAGTGTGTGTCTGTTCAACACTATCACCATTTTCCTGAGGAAAGGTGTGAATTAGTGGAAGAGCTGCTAACCATTGTTCTTATTTGAATAAGATAAAGAAATTATAAACTTGAGTGTATTTTACTTATACTCAATATGATAAATCCACCTGCAGCCTTTGAAATTCACCTTTGAAAACTATAAAATTAACTATGAAAACACTGTCTAGGAAAAGTTGATTACATCTTTCATGAGACTTGCTATCTCAGAAGGAAAGGGCAGGAGGAGGACACACTTCTGAAAAATTAACTGTATTCCTGTGTTGGCCACCTTCAGACTTTTCTCTAATGACTTCAGAGTGACCAATGCATCATCTTGCCAGGAAGGCTGGTCATGGCCTTACAAAATTCAGCTTACAAAATTGAGCTGTGGTCCAGCCACAGACCCCTATGCAAGTTCAGGGACCTATGTCTCAGGTGTCTCCACCTCATGTGCACTTATATTTAGGCCCCAGTTTGGACACCTGGATGTAAAGACCTTTGGGGGGTCAAACAACCTGTCATGCTTGTGCTGCTGTACTGAACTAGAATGGCTTTCTCGCAGTCTTTGACTACCTCAAGCAAATTAACCCAGTGAGTTAGCAAAATGTTAGGATAGAGGCAAAGCTAACACCGTATTCTAAACTTGGTTTCTGAACAAGACTACTGTATTAGGTTGGAGCTACCATCAGTAAAATCCTACAGAAAACAGAGTAACTGGCCTCAAGCATGCTCCATTGACATCTGGCTACTACACACTTTCCTGAAAACAAGTAGAGTACAAATAGGGAATTTCACTGGTTATGCTTTCCCACCAAAAAACATCAGAAATACAAAAACTACTTTCCTGCCATTTCCCATAGGATGTATTTTTCCTTAGAGAGCAAAAAAAAAAAAAGCATTTCCAGGCTCTGAAATGACTTTGAAAATAAAATAGAAGCTCGATTGTGCTATGCAGGGTATAAACTGTTACTGAAAGTTCAGACAGCTTCATACATTCATGACAAAATCTTATCTTGAGAATGTTTTTAAGAACTAAAAAATGTTTAGGGAAACTTATTAGGTAAATAAACCATATCTTAAAACTACAAATACTTACTCAACAAATATCTACTACAAATATTCTAAAAAATTATCAGCCCTACCCCCATGTCCTCTTAATTAGTATTTTATCAAACTTGTGTACAATAAATGCCCTTATAGATACATTTTTTTCTAGAATTAAATAAGTTGATACTAAAGATTCATGAAAGAGGGTGTGGATAAAAAACGTTCTGTAATAAAACTGACAAGTCTAGTGAAGGAAAGTAACTTCACAGGGTGATCTTATTAAAAAGTCCTAACTGGGAAGGTCATGATAGGTAGTCATATCTCAGGCCTATAACTTTTTAGTAAAAAGTTTATCTTTGCCTTAAGCAAGCCCTGTCCATGTTTCTGTGCAACTAGGTTAACACAACTTTGAAAATGCTCAAGTGATCTCTTTTTTTAGATGCCTTGGAAGCATAACCACTCTCAAAAGTTCGTATCAACAATCCTGTAATCCAATCCCTGCCCTACTTTCTCTAACCATTATAGAATCCTCCTTAGCCCTCTCCTTAATTCCAAATGTATAAAAGAAACTACAAACTGTCATTTCTGGAACACATGAGATCTTGCTTCCCATTGATTGGTGTCAGTTTGGCTCATATAAACTCATAAAAATTCTCTTCAGATTTATTTTTTATGTTGACAAGAGTAAGGAAAGAAAAGATGTGGCTGGAGAGGATAACCAATTTTGTGAATAGAAGTGTTGTAGATGGAGATGGGGTCCAGGCTCTTTTTTATTGCAAAGAATTGGACTGACTGCACAGATGTAAAGCAAAGCAAGTGGGAAATTTATTAAGGAAAGTTCAATTCCCAAGACAAGGGAGCAGGCCATCTCTAGCCAAGGACTGGCTCCCTTCTATTGAAAGGTTACAGTCTTTATAGGGTTTTTAATTAAGCTTCTACACATGCAATTTCCCACAATCCTCCTTGATTGCCTGCATGGGAAGGAAACCACAATGCTAATTATTATCAGATGTCACAGGGAGATTCTCAGAAATCAGGATGCTGACTGATGACAGCTGCAGTGTCTCAGGGTTTCTTATTCTATCTCCTGCCTCAAAAGTAAATGCCTTTCTATATTTTACCTTGAAATAATATTTAATGTTTCACTAAAAAAATTGGAATTTTGTTAATTTGGCTTATTTTTTAAAGAATCCCTCAATCTGATGTACTCTTTCTACTTTAATACATTTTTTCCCAATGACTAAAAATATTTGTGTATGTCCCAAAATGTGTAAACATATCATCTTTTAAAATCAATAAGATGAAATGTCAATTTTATATTATTTAAATAAAATTAATTCACATAATATACTCTTTATATTAGAAATTTTAAATAGATATATTTTCAAAATAGTAATACAAATTATTTTACCATTGACTCTGAAAATGACATGAAGAAACTATACTAAAGTAGAAGGGAAAAAAAGCAAGGTGTGGATAAATGATTTCTCTCTTTGGACATGACTCCATTAACTGTAGAGATGAAAACAGTGGTTCTATAGAAAGATCTCACAGAGTGATCTAATCATAAATTCCTAACTGGGCAGGTCATAGTGGGTAGTAACACCCAGGCCTATAACTTCTTTATTAAGACTTATCTTTGCCTCAAACATGCCCTGTCCATTGTTTAACATACCTCACTTAACTTACCTTTGAAATGATCCATTTTAGTCTCCTCCTTCTAAAGCATGCAGGAAAACAATAATCTTAACTATTCTGTAATCTAACCCATGTCTTTCTTTCTCCCACCATCATGTAATCTTCCTTAAAATCCCTCCTTAATTTTAAATGCATAGACGAAACTGCAAACTGTTGTTCTTCAAAGCACTGGTCTTAGTCTGTTGAGTTCTTGCTTCCAGGTGTATCCTCTGTTTGACTCAAAATAAATGTTTATAAAAATTCTCTACAGGTTTGGATGTTTTAATGTCAACATTAATTAGTGCAGTATGGCAGGATTTTTTAGAAGCCTACTCAGAACCAACCTGAAAGCCCAGGCCCTGTGCTAGGTACCAGCATGAACCCATTGTGCTCCACTAGTTCCTCCACTCACACTGAGCACATCTTTTCTCAAAATTCCAAACCTACTTGCTCTAGGCTGTGGTTCTTGACTTTATTTGAGTTGTTATTATATGGCTTCTTTTAATTTGGGGTTTTTTTTATTGGTTCAAAGGAAAAATTAAAATTAACACGGAAAATTGTGCCTTTAACCCTATAAGCTCCAGAACAATCAGGCTCCCATTTAGTACTCAAGCAAGTTTTATGTACAATAAGTACAGAGCTTCAACTTGTAAGTATTCATAGAAATTTAACTTAAACTGATATAAGCTTAAGGTAGTAGAAATGGGACTCAATGATACATCTAAATAATTTTTTTACATGCTCAATTGGAAAATACAGGCTCCAGAACTGAATGGAATGCTTACCTTGTTTGGAAAACAGAAGCCTCTAATGGAGCATGGATAAACTTTCTTTTTTTCAGGAAAGTTATAAGAAAATTTTAGAGAATGTCTCTGAATTAAACAAGGATTCCCAAACTGCTCAACACCAACACCTCACTTACCCCATCTCCAAACACCCCCAATGCTTTCTGAACTTCCTTTTCCAGACTTGCCTTCCCTGATCTCTCATCCCTCTTCTCTCCTCTCCACTTCCTCTTCCACCACTCTCTAAAACTAGGTTATTCAAACCAGAATAGACTAGAAGAATCAGAAATTTTGGAATCTTGCTTTAGAAAAAAGCCAATCTCAGGATGAGGAGAACCAGCAATAATTTATGCTCCTTAGACTAAAGCAAAATTGAGAAATTCAATTAAAGATTTTTCTGATCTTCTACTAGACCTTTTAGGTTAGCAAAGAAATTTGACTTAATTGTTAGAATATACAATCTTATCTAGTCTAACCTATTACAACTAATACATCTATTGATTTTTGAGAACAAAGTAGCAAGATGAATAGGGAACCCACTGTATGGGAGAACATTTATGCTAATAATACATTTCATAAGGGTTTAATCTCCAACATATACAAAGAACTAATGCAACTCAACACTAGGAAGACAAACAATGCAATTAAGAAATGGGCAAAATACCTGAATAGACTCTTCTCCAAAGAGAACATACAGAGGGTCCATAGACATATGAAAAAAAAAAAAGCTCAGTATCACTAATCATCAGAGAAATGAAAACTGAAACTTCAATGAGATATTACCTTACACATGACAGAATACTAACTTAAATAAATCAACAAACAAGTGTTGGTGAAAATGTGGAGAAAAGGAAACTTTTGTACCATTGGTGGGTGTGCAGACTGGTGCAGCCACTGTGGAAAGCAGTATAGAGTTACCTCAAAAACTAAAAATGGAACTGCCTTATGACCCAGAAATTCCACTTCTGGGAATTTATCCAAAGAAACCTGAAACACTAATTCAAAAGAGTAGAAGTACCCCCATGTTCATTACAGCATTTTTTACTATTACCAAGATTAAGAAACAACTGAAGATCCCATCAGTAGATGAGTGGATAAAAAAGCTGTGATATATTTACACAATAGAATACTATGCAATGGTAAGAAAGAAGAAATTCTTACATTTTGCACCAGCATTGATGGACCTCGATAATATTATGCTAAGGAAATTAAGCCAGTCAGTGAAAGCCAAATACCATATGATTTAACTCATATGTAAAATATAATAAAAACTAAACTAATAAACAGAATAGTAACAAGTTTAGACACATAAAAGAGACTGACAGCTGCCGGAAAGGGGATGGGCATGGGATGAAAGATGGTGAAGAGATTTACCAAAGAACATTTATGCATAACTCATGGACATGAACAATTTGGAGATTGACTTAGGAAAGGGAAGGGCATGGTGAGATGGTGGTGGAAAAAGGGAAAAAAACTGGGAATAACTGTACCAGAATAAACAATGAAACTTTTAAAAAACAAACAAAATAGCTAAGCAATGTCTTCTGAAAAATTGCTATAAAGAAGACTGACAGTGACCAGGGGTAGTGACAGGGAGGAGAGAAGAAGGTAAAGAAGGAAAATGGTCTAGTCAAGAAACTAGTATAAATGAGCCATGGACATGGACAACGGGGTGAGGATTGACTGTGGGAGAGGGGGTGGGTGGGGTGCCGGGGGAGCAATGAGGGGGCAAGTGGGACAACTGTAATAGAAAAACAATAAATAAATTTTTTGAAAGAATTGTAAATATTAGAAGTATTTTTACTTATAAAATAACAAAGGAAAAAGAATTTTTGTATTTTTTTTTCAATTACAGTTTACATTCAATATTATTTTTATTAGTTTTAGTTGTACAGTATAATAGTTACACATTTATATAATTTACAAAGTTATTCTCAAATAAGTCTAGTACCCACTTGAAACTACATAAAACTATTAACAATATTATTGACTATCATCTCTGTAGTGTACTTTATCTCCCTGAGAATATTTTGTTACTGCCAATTTGGAGCTCTTAAGTCTTTCATCTTTTTCACCCAGCGCTACAACTTTTTTCCAATATGGCAACCATCAGTTTGTTCTCTGTATCTATGAGTTTGTTTCTGTTTTGTTTGTGCATTTATTTTGCTCTTTAGATTCCACATATATGTTTAATCATATGGTATTTGTCTTTTTCTGTCTGACTTATTTCACTTAGCATAATATTCTCTAGGTCCAACCATGTTGTCACAAATGATTAGAGATGATCCTTTATTATAGCCAAGTAATATTCCATTGTACCACTTCTTTATCAGTTCTGTTACAATGGGGACTTAAGTTGTTTCTATATATTGGCTATTGTAAATAATGCTGCAATGAACACAGAGGAGCATGTCTTTCAATTAATATTTGGATTTCTTTGGATAAATACCCAGAATTGTCACTGTTGGGTTTTAAAGTAGATTTATTTTTGATTTTTGAGGAACCTCCACACTATTTTCTATAGTGGCTGCACCAATTTGAAATCCCATCAACAGTGCACAAGGGTTCCATTTTCTCCACATCCTCACCAACACTGTTGTTTGTTTGTTTATTGGTGATAGCCAATCTGACAGGTGTGAGATAATATCTCATTGTGGCTTTAATTTGCATCTCTCTGATCAGTAATTTTGAACTTTTTTTCATATATGTCTGTTGGCCACCTGTATGTCATCTTAGAAGTGTCTATAAGGGCCTCCTGCCCATTTTTTAATTGAATTGTTTAGGGGGGCTGTTTAGGGGGGCTGTTTAGTTGTATGAGAGCAGTATAAACTGGTATCACTGGTAAATATCTTCCCCCATTTAGTACATTGTCTTTTTGTTTTGTTGATGGTTTCCTTTGTTGTGCAAAAACTTTTCAGTTGGATGTAGTCTCATTTGTTTTATTTTCTTTTGTTTCCCTTGTCTAAGAAGATATATGAATAAAAAAATAATATCAAGAGCAATGTAAGAGTTTACTGCCCATGTTTTTTTCTAGATTTATGGTTTTGAGTCTTATATTTAAGTCCTTAATCCATTTTAAATTTATTCTTGTATATGGTGTAAGAAGTTTCATTCTTTGCATGTATCTGTTCAGTTTTCGCAATACCATTTAATGAATGGACTATCTTTATTCCTTCTATATTCTTGCATTCTTAGTCATATATCAACTGACCAGTTAGGCCTGTGTTTATTTATGGGTTCTATATTTTATTCTATTGATCTATGTGTCTGTTTTTATTCCAGTCCAGTACCATGATATTTTAATTATTATAGCCCTGTAGTTTGATATTTGAAATTTTCAACTTTTTTCATCTTTTTTTACTGCTGTAGTTATTTGAGGTTTTTTGTCATTCCATATTAATTTTTGGATTATTTGTTAAAGTTCTGTAAAAACAGCATTGTATGTTGATAAATATTGCATTGAATCTAAAGTTTGGTTTTGGTAGCATGGACATTATAACTATGTTAATTCTTCCTATTCATGAGCATAGTATATACTTTCATTTATTTGTGTCTTCTTCACTTTCTTTCTTAAATGTATTATAATTTTCCAAGTGTAGGTCTTTTACCTCATGGTTAAATTTATTATTAGGGTTTTTAAATTTTTGATGTAGTTGTAAATTGAGTTTTCTTAATTTCTCTTTCTGATAGTTTATTATTGGTGCCTAAAAATAAAACTGATGTTTGAATATTAATTTCGTATCTTACTGAATCCACATATCAGTTCTAATAGTATTTTGATGTTACCTCTAGAATTCTCTATATACAGTATCATAGCATCTGCAAATAATGACAGTTTTACTTCTACTCCAACTTGAATACATCTTATTTCTTTTTCTTGTCTGACTGTTGTGGCTAGGACTTCCAATATTATGTTGAATAAAGGGGGTGATATAGACATTCTTGTCTTATTTCTGATATTAAGGAAAATGCTTTTAGCTTTTCTCCATTGAATATGATGTTAGCTATAGGTTTTTCATAAATGTCTTTTATAAGGTTGAAGTATGTTCCACTTTGATGAGAGTTTTTATCATACACTTATACTGCATTTGTCAAACACTTTTTCTGGATCTACTGATATGATTGTATAGTTTTCAGTCTTCACTTTGTTTACATGGTGTTATCACATTAATATATTTGTGGACATTAAACTAACCTTATATCACAGCAACAAATCTCACTTAAATATTATATATGAACTTTTTAATGTATTTCTGAATTCGGTGTATTAATATTTTGTTGAAATTTTTTTCACCTATGTTCATCAGAGATTACAGCCTATAATTTTCTTCTTCTTTTTTTTTTTTTGTAATGTCTTAGTCTGGCTGTGAAATTGGTCATAACAACAGTGTATAAGCTTCTGTGCAGTGGCTGATCCCATGGAAAAGGATTTGCTCCAGCAGTTTCTTGTTCCTGTCAAGAGTACCCTTTGTGGTGCTGCTTGTGGGGCTAATTAAGTGGTGCTTTGTTGTGGTCTGAAGTAGGTTGCCAGGTGTGTTGGTTCTGGGACCTTTGAGGAGCAGCTCCAGTGTAGGACAAGGTCAGTCACTTTCTGTGACTGGCCCAGGGCTACCAGGAAAGCTACAAAGTGATATATGGTTTCTAGCAGAATGTATGGACCTGGAAGCATGTGGGAAGGGCCACACTGCAAACTGAGGCCTACTGCCACCAATCTTAGGGCTGGGGGCACCCAGGAAAAGGCACAAGGCACACTGAGGCCAGCCACTGCCTGTCTGGGGCCTAGAGACCTTTGTGAGTTTTTTAAAGAAAGATTGCAGCACAGACCAAGGCTGGCTGCATGCTGCCAAAAGAGCCTCTGGTGGTACACAAGTTGTGGGGTGCACATTCTCAAGGAGTCAAGAGGGTGGAGCAAGTGGAGTTCAATGGGTTAATGCAAACTCAGATTTGGGCATATGGAAGGAGGGCTCTACACAGGAAAGATGGCACCTGCCTGTTGGCTGGCTGATGAGGCTTCACACATGGACAATGGCAGCTGTACATCCAGGCCTTGTCCTGAAGCGACACAACTCAATTCCTCCCTTACATCTCTGATGCTTCCTGAGCTGCTCACCCTTTGCCATGCTAGTGAGTAAGTGAAACTGTGTTCACGTCCTAAAGAGAACACCTGGGTTCCAGCAACCTACCATTTCACTCCAATGGACAAAATCTTTGCTGATTTTACAGCCAAATATTGTGGGGACTCCTTATTCTCAGCCCTGGTGCTCAAAGCTAGTGAGCCCAATGTGGGGCTGGGATCCCCTCACTTTTCTGGGCACCTCGGCAGGTGAGGTATCTCTCCTGATTCTCAACCACCACATGTGGTGTGGAGCCAGCCTGTTTCATATCCCTGCCCCTCTTATTGGTCTCAACATGTCCTCTTCATAACCTTAGTTATAGGACTTTTGTTCAGCTAGTCTTTAGATAGTTCTCCAGGTAAATTGTTTTACAATTTAGTTGTAATTTTAGGTGAGCACAAGTTTACCTACTTCACCATCTTGACTGGAACTTTTAGAATTTTTACAAACATAAAGAAACAGGCAAATAAAAATGTAGAAAATTAGGACACTGGCTTTAAGCATCCCTGAGATTTTTTTCTCCAGGAAATAGATTGAACAAAAATCTAGCAATGTCAACAAAAACTTGATTACACTAAACTTGCTTTCTTTTAACATTTTAAAAGCTTTCAAACAATATTCATAATTGTCTTCAGACAGCTTTGAGAATCTTCAAAATGATCTAATAATGCTCAATTCAACATTTCTGGAAGGATTATATGAGGCTCTTATAACTGATTAAGCAACATGAATTGACCTGGCCAGCCACACAAGGTAATAAACCAGCAACTCTGGCTGATCAATTATTTAAAACTATTCAAAAGATGGAAAAGGATAAAGCTACTAAAATTATAAATTTGCAGCTCTAGCAAGTAAGCAATCAGGTCAGACCTCCCACAAGGTCTTTTCAATGAGGTGTAAAGAGTCTGATTTTACTATAAAAGGCCAGCTCATCTTAAAAAGGACTATAGGAAACTGGAATGGGTCAAAAAAGAAAGGAGACAAGGAGACAATAGCAAGCATAGGGGTGCTTCAAGGATTTCTAGAAGGTATTTTCCCTTCTTACCAATACTATCAGAGAAATTAAAATTATCATAAAATGGAAACTACTTAGCCTCTTGTAGATACAGATACTGGACTGGTTTATCTGTTCTTAATCCTATCCAAATAAGTTGCGCGCGCTCTCTCTCTCTCTCTCTTAGAGTCAAACTTCTATACAAATGGTAGGGATAATTAACCAACCAATGTCAAATTTATTTATTTATTTATTTGTTTCTTTGTTTATTTATTATTTTTAACAAAACTCTTTTATTTGTCAATTACAGCTGACAATCAAAATTAGTTTATATTAGTTTCAGGTATACAGCATAATGGTTAGACATACATTTACAAAGTGACCCCTCAATAATCTAATATCCACTGGGTGCCATACATAGTCATTACAATATAATTAACTATATTCTATTTACTGTACTTTACAACCCCATGACTATTTTTAATTGAATTTATTAGTGTAACATTGGTTAACAAAATTATATAGGTTTCAGGTATACAATTTGATAATACATCAATTGTATACAAGGTCTGTCCAGAAAAAGTCCAGCCATTGTTAATATAATGAGAACAGTTTGCATGACATTGATGTAACCTGGCAGCCAAGGAGAGTAGATTGGAATGCACATGTGTGAATAGTGACAACAAGTCAGTGGGGGCAGTAGACACTATTGAGTGAGCATGGGTACTGTGTGGCCATCGCATTCAAAATGACTGAATGAGTAGAGCAAGGAATCTGCATCAAATATTTCATTAAGCTTGAACATTCCTCCTCAGAAACTATTTGGATGATTCAGAAGGCTGCAGCTATGGGCAAATGGTGATTGGCAACTTCATCATGATAATGTGCCCATTCATGCATCATGTCTCCTGCATAGTTTTTTGGATAAACATAAAATCACCCAGGTGACTCAGCCACCCTACAGCCCAGATTTGGTGCCCTGCTGCTTCTGGCTTTTTCCAAAACTAAAATAACCTTTCAAGGGGAAGAGATTTCAGACCATTGATGAGATTTATGAAAATAGTACAGGGCAGCTGATGGCGATGGGAGATCTGTGTGAGGTCCCAAGGTGCCTACTTTGAAGGGGACTGAGGCATCATTGTCCTATGTACAGTTTCTTGTATCTTGCATGTTCTTCAGTAAATGTCTCTATTTTTCATAGTATATAACAGAATACTGTACATCAACATGTACATTAACTAACACATAGGGTCCTGCAAGGATGATTTCATAAACAGTATTACCGGAAACCTTTTCTCACTGTGGCTCATAAAGAGTATAGCAGATATTTTATCTGTTAAAAATGTAACCTTAAAAACCACTCCACAGATTCCAAGGGGCATTTCCCAATCCCTTTAGGTACATTTAAGGTATGGCAATTGGATTTTAACCAAATGCCACCATATCAAGGATGAAAATATTTCAATTATGATTTGTATGCTCTCTCATTGGTTTGAGGCATTTCCTTAATGGTAGGTAAATTTTTATTGGAAAAAAATAATTCCCAGTTGAGGAATTCCTTCTGAGTTACACAGTGACTGAAGAACTTATTTCACTGGGCAAATAATGCAATCAATTTGCAACATTTTGTTGATTCTATGGCATTTTTATTGTGCTTATTACCCCAGCCCACTGGATTTGTGATATACAAATAGTGAGTGATACCCATAGTTTGATGGCAGGTCCCCTGCTCCAGGCAAGATGGCAGTAGGAGGAAGACTTGCAGTAAGCATACACAAGGCTAGTAAGATCATTGCATATGGGGGAAAGTTCTCCTACAACCTTTTGATACCTAATTGGGAATGGGACTAGGTGAAAACAGGTATATGCACCATAGAGGTCAAAATGGTGGCAGAAGGAGGTGCTGTATTGAAAAACCTGTCAATATAGCCTGGACAAAAAAAGAGCTTGGTCAGGGGACAGACCCTTCCAGAGGAAGCAGAAGTTTGGCCTGGGAAACCTGTCCCATGTGGAAAAGTAATAGAAGCCCAGGGGTGAGAAGAGATAGGATTTGGGCCTGCTTCACAGATGTACTGGATGGTACATTTCTGGGACTTCCTGGCCATGGAATGCACATAGAAATGGTGACACTGGCCCCACATGAATATTCCAAAGAGGAAGATTGAGGCCTTATAGTGGCTGGGAGAAAAGTTGAGCTGCCTGGATGACCACTCAGCAGCAGCCTGTGCTTCCAAAGGGACGATATTTTAATGGGAGAGAAACTCTGCATGCTGCCATTTTTTTTTTTTTTTTTTTTTTTTTTTTTTGGTCTGGCTAAGGGTAGCTGGGTTTTTTTTTAATCTTCCAGAGGGGCTGGGCTTTGAGACAAGAGTCTACCATTTCCTAGATTATGCATCATTTGAAAAAAGACCTCTTTCCTTTCTCACCAACCTCTGTCTCTGATCTTGGCCTGTTGGTGGCAGTGGGCAGCCAAACCCCACTTTGGTTCTGAAACAGTAGTGCAATTAAAATTCAACTAGCATCCCTGGCTGTTGTGGCTCAATGGATTGAGCGCTGGCCTGCGAGCCAAGTGTCGCTGGTTTGACTTCCAGTCAGGGCACATTACTAGATTGCATGTCAGATCCCCAGTTGGGGTCACGAGTGAGAGGCAACCACACAGTGATGTTTCTCTCCCTCTCTTTCTCCTTTCCCCTCTCTCTAAAAATAAAATAAATAAACAAATAAATAAATAAATTATTTTAAAAAATTTCAACTAGCTACATTTTCAAAAGCTTTTCATGTTTATTAGCCAAAATCTCTCCCTGTACTGCTCCTCAAAGTGAGGTCTACTCCTTCTGGTAAACATAATCTATTTCCTTATGAAATAGTTACTGGTTACCCTATGCATCTAAATAAAGGAGCATATGAACCATTCTTGTTAAGAGGAGACATTTTTCACCACTGTCAAGGACTTATTTACCAGGTTAACAAAATTGATAAATTAGTAACTGATTCATATCATAGTGCATTCCGGGGAGATAAAGATTTCAAAGACTGTAACTTACAAACAGGAGACATTGTCTACTATAAGAAATATTAGATAAAAGACTCTTTCCAACCTTGTTGTAAGAGACTTTATCAGGTGCAAACAACTAATCCATGTGTAGCTAAACTTAAAGGAATTAACTCATGCATTCACATTTCTCATCTAAAATAAGCCACCAAACCTCCCTGGTTGTTGTGGCTCAGTGAATTGAGCACCGGCCTATAAACCAAAAGGTTGCTGGTTCAATTTCAAGTCAGGGCACTTGCCTGAGTTACAGGCCAGCTCCCCCGTCAGGGACACTCAGAAGAAAACCACACATTGATGTTTCTCTCCCTCTCTTTCTCTCTCCCTCCCCATCTCTAAAAATAAATAAATAAAATATTAAAATAAGCCACCAAACTACAGACATCAATTTTTGTCTCTGACACTCACCTGCTCCTACGACAGAAGTCAAAACCTCCTATAGGATAAGAAGCCATTGACATCAGAGATAGATAGCTACCCCAAGACATCAACAAGGCCTGTATACCCTGTATACCTACAAAGTGGTGTTGAACTCAGAAACCAAAATTTTAGTTGCCTTTACCTATCTGTTAATGATCTTAATCATAATAATAGCTGTACTTATTCTTTGGGCTTTTCTACTTTTTTCATTAGATTGAGATTTTAGGGGTTAAATTTCAATATATGTAGAAATAACCATGCAGTGTTCCAGAAGGGTTTCTAGAACACCTCTAAAGAGCTTTTTAGAACGCCCCTGGATGAAGATGGTGGCAGAGTAGCTAGCAGCCTGTCCACTTGCTCCCATCCCGGATGGGACTTGCAGTCCAAACACAAAACTGAGAGTGAGCAAGAGAATCTGTGAGTGAATGTGAACATGGATGAGATTGTGAGGACTGCACAAAAGTGGGCAATAACCAGCCTGCCTTCAGGGCTCCTGGGAGCTGGGAGCCTATGCTTTCTGAGGGGAGCCAGCACAGCTGCCCAGCCCAGCACTTCTGGCTGCACAGAATAGGGGCAGCTACGGATTGGCTCAGGAACTGCAAGCTACTGGGGTGGGACAGAAGGCCTGGGATGTGTGGGCCCTAAAAACAGCATGGCAGGAGCAGGCCTGCCCGAGGCTGAAGATGTCTAGAGGGACGGGGTTAGCACTCTGCCACCACCCTGTGTTATTATATAGCTGCAGGGAAGCCATTTAGGAAAGATCCAATGAGAAACATTATATAAAACTGTCAGGAGCTCTGGAAGGCAGTGTCAAGCCCTGACCATGAGAGACTGTGTAATTTGGGGGGAGGGGAGTGCATGGAGAACAGGGCTCCCAGTGACTTGTACTACAGCATGGGACCCACACAGACACGCTTTTAAAAGTGGAGCTGAGGTGAGGCCTAAGACTCCGCAGGGACCCGGGGACAGTGCATCTGTGCACACGGGAGTAACGGCTCTGTGAACCAAAAACTCATACTCACACTAAAGGAATGGTAGGACCTGACCCAGCATGGCTCATAAGCAGGGAGATGTTCAGAGTGGAGAATTTGGGCTGATCCTCCAGCAAGAGAACAGCCAGCTAAGGAATGGGAGGCAGGAGCCTGAATGCCTGAGATTAGCTGCAGTCAGCAAGATCACAGACAGGTGAACCCAACCCCTACCTGTGGGATTCCAGGCTCTGCAGATCAGTGAGTCCAGGCTCAGGAGTTTCTTGCTGGAAGCATTTCCACAGGGGAAAGAAGAAAAACCTTTGAAAAGGACCTTCACCAGACACCAGGAGCTACATAATTCCTCTGGTCCTGATCTACTAAACCCAGCAAAGCAGAGAGGTTATGGGGGGCGCAACAAGGCACTAGCTTCTCTTCTGCATAGCTTTTTAACATTCATGTCTTGTGATTCAAGTTTAGGCCCAATGTGTCACCAGGTCTTATATTATAGTTTATTTCAAATCTCATATTTTGCTCTTCCCTTCTCTTACTCCATTTTACCTTCTTCCTTTCTCTTCTTATTTTGGATTTAAATTCTATTTTCTCTCTTGCTACAATCTGTTTCTATTCCACACTCTTACTATTTCTCCCCCCTCCAGCCTCTCAAAACCATTTGTGATTGTCATTAGTCATCTCACATTTTTTTCTTGTTCCTAAAATACTCTTATTCTTTCTACACCTTTATCAATCTTTGCTTGTTAGTTGTGGATAAGGCAGCTGTTGTTGCATTTCCTCAATCTTATTTCTAGATACTATTTTTGCATTTCAAATCTCAAAGTTTACCATTCTCCTCTCCTACTCCGTTTTTCCTTCCTCCTGTGCCATCTATTTTTCATTTTAAATGTTATTATTTCCCTGTCTTAGCCTGGTTTTTATTCCTCACTCTCAGTATTCTTTATCCCTCTATTCTTTCAAAATCTTTTTTCTTTCCTTTAGATAACTCTTAAGCTTTTTTCTTTCTTTCTTTTCTCCCTCTTATTCCTATCCCACCTATATAAATATTAGCTCATTTTTTGTTGATAGTGCTGTGGTGGATATTTTTCTACAATTAAGTCCCTAATACATATATATATAATTTTTCATTGTTGTTTTCTCTCACTATATCTATATCTATCTATATCGATCTACACATACACATATTTTTTTCAAATTTTTATTTAAACCTAAAACTATATGTTTCCCTTCTCTTACTCCATTCTGCCTTTGCTCCTCTCTGTCTTAAAATGTAAATTATTCTTTCTTCACCTGTCTCTATTCCCCTCCTCTTGTTATTCTCCCTCCCTCTATTCTCACAAAATCACATTCCTTTCAGTTAGTCATCTCATATTTGTTTTTCCTTTTTATAATAACATTAGTCTCTTCACACCTTTATTAACATTGGCTTATTTGCTGTTGATAGTGTAGTTGTGAGTGGGGGTTATTTTTGTGGTTGTGGGTTTGTTTCCTGGGTTGGTTGGTTTTCTTCTTGCAGCACCTGTACAACAGTATACAAGACCTGGTGGATGAAGTGACTCTCAATTAGCCAGCCTGAGGGAATAACCCAGCAACAACCAAAACCTAATTACAACCAGAGAGCCCACATAAACAGCATAAAGGCTAGCCAAAGAGCATCAAGCTCAGAAATTCAAGGGGCTGCACCAATGAATCCCACAGTTCTCCTAACACAGAAGATCACACCACGAAGACAGGGAGGCAAAGAAGACCAATCTAATATGCAGTAACAAACAAGAAGAGTCACATAAAAGGGGAAACAGAGAAACAATCCCCAAACAAAAGGAAAGTCAGAATACCCACATAGACTGCTAAGTGAAATTGTAGCAAGTAAGCTATCAGACATCAAATTCAAAATAATGGTTATCCATAGTGGCTGCACCAGTCTGCAGTCCCATCAATGATGCACTAGGTTCCCTTTTCTCCACATCCTCACAAGCACTTGTCTCTATGGTCAGCTAATCTTTGACGAAAGGGACAGGAACATAAAATGGAGTAAAATAGCCTCTTCAATAAATGGTGTCTGGCGATCTGGAGAAGTACAGGCAAAAAAAAAAAAAAAAAAAAAGAAACTAGACCACCAACTTACACTATACACCAAAATAAACTCAAGATGAATAAAAGACTTAAATATAAGTCATGATACCATAAAAGTCCTAGAGGAAAACATAGATAGTAAAATTTCAGATATCCTATGTAGCAATATTTTTGTCAATTATCTCCTAGAGCAGGAGATATAAAGGAAATAGTAAACAAATGGGATTGCATGAAATTAAAAAGCTTCTACATAGCTAAAGAAAACATCATCAAAATGAAAAGAAAACAAACTTTATGGAAAAACATATTTGCCAATGATACCCCAGACGAGGATTTGATCTCTAAAATATAAAAAGAACTCTTACAACTCAACACCAGGAAGACAAGGAATCCAATCAAAAGATGAGCAAGTTACCTGAACAGACACTTCTACAAAGAGGACATACAGAGGGCTCATAGACATATGAAAGAAGGCTGAACATCACTAGCTATCAGAAAGATGCAAATTAAAACCACAATGAGATACCACCTCACACTGGTAAGAATGGCTATCATTAATAAATCAACAAACATGTGCTGGTGAGGATGCAGATAAAGGGAACTCTAGAGCATTGTTGATGGGAATGCAGACTGGTGCAGCCACTGTCAAAAACAGTATGGAATTTCCTTTAAAAACTAAAAACGGAACTGCCTTTTGATCCAGCAATCCCCTTGCTTGGTTTATACCCTCAGAATCCTGGAACACCAATTCTTAGAAGAACCTATGCACCCCTATGTTCAGAGCAGCACTATTTACAATAACCAAATGCTGAAAACAGCCTAAGTGCCCATCAGTAAATGACTGGATCAAAAAACTGTGATACTTTTACATAATGGAATACTATACAGCAGGAAGAAGGAAGGAACTCTCCTACATTTCACGACAGCGTGGATGGAACTGGAGAGTATTATGCTAAGTGAATTATGCCAGAGTGTGAAACACAAATACCATATGATTTAACCTGTAAGTGGAATCTAATGCACAAACCAACACATGAGCAAAAAGGACCAGAGACATGGAAATAAGGAACAAACTGACAGCGACCAGAGGGGAGTGGGGAGGGGGATAACAGGGAAAAGAAAGGGAATGGTCTAGTCAAGAAACAAGGGATAAAGAACCCATGGACATGAACGACAGGGTGGGGATTGACTGGGAGTATCTGGGTAGGTTAGGCAGGGGACAGCAATGGGGGAGAAATTGGGGCAACTGCAATTGAACAACAATAAATTAAATTAAATTAAAAGTTTTTATGTTAAATTGTTTGGGAAGCATTGTACAACACATCATGACAGATTTCTAAGTCATATTGTATGAGTAAATAATTATCATAAATTAAATGAATAATCAAGCTATGGGAAACCCAAGAAGGCCACTTGCTTCTTCTTGGCTCCCTGACATCATCATAATGGATTTAAGGTGGACTTAAATGCAGAACTATAAGGTGGTATTATTGAAAGGAAACATCTTACACCATTTCTGAGCTAAAGAAGATGTATAAGATAATTTTTAATACCCTTTATGTGGCTTATGTAAATGTTATACTAGATGCTAAATATAGTGAAATGGGACAGAAGGTAAAACTCTTTTCATGATAGTGTACAGGATAGAAGTGATTCTGAAGGATTATTCACAATGAAGGCCAAAAGACCTGACTGCCTGCCATTTATCTGCACTTCTTTTCTTGGGAAAAAGTTGAGCCTTAACTGAAATCTTATAATTACTGTATTGCCCAATTTCTGATGTCAACAAGATGATGTCAATACTGAGACTTCCTAGGAATAAGCCTTCTTGGCACTGTGAGAACACACTATTCCACTAAAATATTGATCATCAGTAAATTTTGTGGACTGATTTAGGACCAAAAATTGAAAGTGGGTGAAAAAATTGGGTTCTATAGAAAGTATCCCAGGATGATATAATCATAAATTTCTAACTAAGCAGGTCATGGTGAGTAGTCATGCTCCAGACATATAATTTCTTTATTAAGAGGCTTATCTGTGCCTCAAGCAAGCCCTGTACACTGTTTCTGTGTATCTAAGTTAGCAAACCTTTAAAATTCCCTTATCAGACCACCCTTTTAGACTCCTCTTTCTAAACTATTCAAGAGAGCATACAATCTTAACTACATTGTAACCCAGTCCCCACCTTGCTTTCTCCTATCTTCGTGTACTTTTCCTTAAGTTCCCCCTTAATCTGAAATGCATTAAAAAAAAAAAAAACTACAAATTCATTCTCAGAAGCATTTATCTCAGTCTGGTGAGATCTTGCTTCCAGGTATATGACCTATTTGACTCAAATAAATATATGAAAATTCTTACTAGGTTTTAACATTCTTTTTCTGTTGTTGTTTTATTTTTTTTTATTTTTTTAGGTTTTTCAATTATAGTTGTCCCATTTTCCCCCCATTGCTCCCTCCCACCCAGCCTACCCCTTCTCCCACAATCATACCCCTCCCCGTTGTCCATGTCCATCAGTAGAGAGATTAGGGCTTTTATACTATAGGAAGAATAGATAAGAGTTGTTTTTAAAGAGGAAAAATATAATTTTTGAGAGAGGGGATGATAGATTAGTAATAGTAGCAAGTAGTGTCGAGACTATACAAGATAGTAGGAAATACTTACATTGTATGTTAATAATAATAAAAGAAAAAGAGGGAAGAATGCAGAATGTAGTAAGAAAGTGGAATTGTATAGTATTATATTTATATAGTATTTATATTCTATTTATTTAGTGTGAAAGGGAGGCTAAACAAAACAGACAAAAAAATAAAAATTAAAGAGGAAGAATGAGAAGGAGAGATGGTATGAAACAAATTAAAGAGATAGTTTTAAAAAACTTTTAAATAAAAGTAAAAATTAAAATTAAATTTAAAAAATTAAAATAAAATAAAATACAAATAAAAAAATTAAAATAGAAATAAAAATTTAAAAAAATATATATATACAAAAAGAAAGTTTTTACTCAGTTCAGCCTTTGTGTGTCTTCTTCTTTTTCTGGATCCACAGCTGGTCTAATGAGGTGGGCCAGAGGTTCCTGATCTTTGCAGGTTTGGCACCTGTTTGGAGCCAGCCAGGGTGCTTGTGCGTGAGCGCACATGCCCGCGCAAGGCAGCCTGCATGCCTGCCGAGCCGCGCCCTGGGAGTTGGTCTCTCGCCCTTTGGGGTGGGGCCCCAGACACTTGTGCATGGTGGAAGTGAGCGTCTGTGAGTCTCCACTGCCCGCTGTACCTGCACCATAGCCACCCGCTGTTCCCGCACCCACCTGGGTGGACATGAGCAGAGCTAGTGCAAGTGGGCTGTGCTCTGGCCTAGCGCCCACTGGGGCTGGCCAGGGTTTTCTGTGCACGGCCTTCTGTGTGCCCAGCAGACCCTCCCTGTGCCCGTTGGGGCACTGATTTTATGTCTGTTGGTGTGTATCCGAGGGACACCAAGACGCGCGGCTGGCAACCTGGTTGCGCACCTGGGCCAGTGTATGAGGGCACTTCCCTGTGCACATCCATGCTACCCAAGGGGAGGGTTGGGGAGTGGGCAAGCACACTTCTGCGCCTGCGCTCCTCAAGAATGTCCTATCACTCCCAAACTTTCCTCCCCTCTCTGCAGTACGCAAGAGAAAAAAATAAAGGAAAATCATGTTCTCACATGCACAGCAGTACGCTGTTTCTTGTCTTTCAGCACCAGATGCCACCTGGTCCTCTCCTGGCTCTGCCAGCAGGCAGAGATCCGCTCTCCTCCCGATTCCTCTCTGGGGAAGCCTGTGGTCACTAAAAAGTCTTTATGTACTTCCAGCTGCAGCTTGGGCAGCCACCCCAGTCAGGAGTCCCATTTCGTCCCCTTTTCCTCCGCTATCCTCACTAAACAGGTTGTTCCCAGATGGATTTTCTCTAATCCAGCAGTGCCAAGGCTCTACTCCTGCCAGTGTCCAGCTGCTCACTGAGATGTTCTGTCTGCAATTAGCCCAAACTACAGATGGATCTCGGCAAAGCGCAGCCTCCCCTCACTCCTCTGCCATCTTCTTTCTCCTCTGGTTTTGACATTCTTATGTGGACCACTATTAGTGAGGTGCAAAGAGACCAACTGGAAACATACCTTTATCCTGTGTTCTCATTTAAGCAAAGCAGAAAAGACATTTTTGCAAAGCCTTTTGCAATTTTTAGTTGGTTTCACAACCATTTTGTTCATGATCCCACTTGGAAAGATTCAATTTTAACATCCCAAACTACCATCCAAATTATTTCACAGTACTGAAATATTCCTCTCATTTAAATATTACTTTGAATAAGTAGAAAATTGCTTGCATCAAAGACACGTGATAATAAGAGTGTATTTCTAACTTACTGTAATGAGTATTTGGTCTACAACCAGACTTAGGTAATTGGAAGCAGTTTGCAGCTGTACCTTATTCAATAAGAATGGCATGTTAGTCTCGTCGTCGGCGGCGGCGGCAGCCGTCCATCTCGAGAGACGATGGCGTAGCTTCTTGAGAGTCTATCTGCACCGCCGAGAATGGCTGTGCAGTCCGACTCGGGAGTGACAATCCCTGCCACACTTGTTACAGGTGAAGGCAGATGGCCGTTGTTGCTGCTGTTGACGCTGCTTCCGCCTCGATCTTTTCTGGACCGCCTCCTCGTTGTGCGCAGCCTCTGCACGTGACGTACCTTGCCTGACCGCGAGCCTCCAGGCTAGGCGGTCGTCTGCTTGAACTTCCCATGTGTTGAGATTGATGGAGCTTTGTGTCATGTCCTTTTTGCAGATGTCTTTGAACCGCAGTTTTGGGCGCCCTGTCATCCTCTTGCCTTCTGCTAGCTCACCGTAGAGGAGGTCTTTGGGGATACGGCCTGCATCCATTCTTTTGACATGGCCGAGCCACCTGAGGCGTCTCTCGCTAAGAACTGCATGCAAACTGCTCATATTGGCTCGCTTCAGCACCTCGGTGTTGGGGACCTTATCCTGCCAGGCGACATGCAGGACGCGTCGCAGGCACCTCATGTGGAAGCTGTTGAGTTTCCTTTCGTGCCTTGCGTAGGTGGTCCACGTCTCGCTGCCATAGAGGAGAGTGCTGAGTACGCAGGCTTGGTAGATGCGCAGTCTGGTGTTCTCAGTGAGGCTGGAATTGTTCCACGCTCGCCGGTTCAGTCTGGCCATAACTGTGGCTGCCCTGGCGATTCTCCGGTTGACCTCCAAGTCGACTGACAGAGAGCTCGAGATGGTGGACCCGAGGTAAGTGAAGTCATTGACAACCTCCAGGGTGTACCCGTCGATGGTGATGCATGGGGGAGTCCCCGTGCCTTGAGCCATAACATTCGTCTTCGTCAGGCTGATGGCTAGTCTGAACTCCTTGCATGCGTGGGAAAGGCAAGTGACTAGCTGCTGGAGTCCCTCTTCGGAGTGTGATGTCAAAGCTGCGTCGTCGGCGAAGAGTTAGTCTCACTACCATAACATCCCTTTTAATAAAGAGTCTGTTTTGTAACTATACACTAGATTGCCAGAAGTTCTGTTTCAGGATACAGAAATAATATGACAGGGAACAGTGGGTTCTACTTGCACGTTCTCTTCCTACTCCCCTCAAAGATTTTCTCTGTCCTTCGTTTCTTCTCTCCAGACAACCCTAGTGGTGATGTTCAGGACTCTAAGCCTTTGGACACCCTACCATGATGGCCTTAGGTGTTGCCTTCCCTCCAGTTGTTTGGAGATAAAGGCCTACCCCAAACACTCAGAAAGTGGCTGCTGACTGAGGCATCTTTGGACTTTCAACCAGCAGAACCTAAGGATACTGTGACAGTTCTGGCGGAGGCAAGAGCAGTAGGTGAGAATTAGGATGTTGGTGTGGGACCCATATAAGTAGTGACAACTGGGACAAGATTCATACAAGAGCAACAACAGAAATTCAACCCCTGCTAAGCCAAGAGCAAGCAGAACAGAGGCACCACATGGGGAAGTGGATGGTGATTTAAGAAAGGTATGCAACTCCAAGGTGGGCTAAGTGGGAGAGGAAATTATCAGGGGTTCTGCTGAGGTGCTCTCAACCAAAGAATCTCATAGTTACTTTTGTTTTTCTCTACGCCTTTACAATGTCCTTCTCAAGTCCATGTGGATACTGAGTTCCCAAAAGCTGCATTAGAATTTGCCTGTTTCTGGGAAACAGAACTAGCTTAGACTTCCCTGGGACCTTCCCTTTTTCCCATTGCCCATGTTCCCAAATTGTTACCTGGAGCACCAGCCCAGATATTAACCTGCCATTAATGTGAAGCGCTCTCTCTCTCTCTCTCTCTCTCTCTCTCTCTCTCTCTCATACATATATTCCATACTCTGTAGTTAAAATGTCTGAAAAAGACACATATTCTGAGAGTCAGAATAGTATAGAATCCAACTACAGATTTCCATTAATCGCACATCAAGGAACTTGTTCATTTAATTAAACACCAAGTTCCCCCAATTTTTTTCCACAGAAACATTTTTGGTGGAATACCTACTCTTAGACCATTTGTGTTATATGCAGCATGCTTTGGGAATTGCTGAAGTGACAACAATGTCCCTCACCTATTGTCTAAACCATAAGATAATTTCATGGTGTAGATCTTAATTAGGTAAAACAGATGAAGAAAGGCCAGAGGATGGACTCCAGGAAAACAGAGAACTTTCATTCATCCCATGTCAGAACTCAATGACATATTTGTAATTCATCTCCAGAACCATCCTCCAGCTTCTGCATCCTCATGAAATAGCTCTGCTTTTATACCTAAATCAATTTGGATACAAACCAAAGAGCTTCAAGGCTTTCCAAAATAACCTACTTGCCCAGAAGTATTAATGAAAGATGGATAAGAGGCCAAAGATTTCATAAAGAAGCCAGAGAAAGAGAATGTGCATGCTCTGCTCAAAACCCAATACCTATAAATTCCCCATGTCAACAAGGAGATAATACTTCTCTCCCATTTTTCAACTCCAGAGCTGGCTTATCCCAACATATCTTTTTTCATTTGATGCAGAGTAATTCATTTTGGCTCTATCTTCTCTGCCTAAGTGTGTATACTAAAACTTATATAAATGTTCATAAATTAATGTTCCCTCTCATTACTCATCCCTACCCTCAGGAAACGATTTAGAGATAATCCTTTGTCCTTGACCTTGTCCTTTGGGGTCTTACTCTCATTTTGCTAAAATATTTCTTCCAAACAAATGAAACGCTCTTTCTAAAAATCATTATAGTTAATTGTATTTTCTTGCATTAGTATCTAGAAGAGGCCTCTCTCAGACCTCCGGCGGTACCATGTTACAGTGCCTTGTAGATATGGGACTTACGTTCTATTTAGTAGAGCCTTATGGTTGTCTATCTTTCTTCCTTTGTTCTAAAGTATATTTTATTAATTATGCTATGACCATTGTTCCAATTTTTCCTTTTGCCCCCTCTACCTGGTAACCCTCTTCCCTCCAGCAATCCCCCTCCTTAGTTCATGTCCATGGGTCATGCATATAAATTTTTGGCTTCTCTATTTCCTTTACTATTCTTAACATCCCTTTGTCTATTTTATATCTATGAATTATGCTTCTTAATCTCTTTCCCTTTTCCCCCATTCTCCCTCTTTTCCCTCCCCACTGATAACCCTCCATATGATCTCTGTATCTGTGATTCTGCTCCTGTTCTAATTGTTTGCTTAGTTTGTTTTTGTTTTTTTAGATCTAGTTGTTGATATTTGTGAGTTTGTTGTCATTTTAATGTTCACAGTTTTTATCTTCTTTTCCTTAAGTCCCTTTAACATTTCTGGTAATAAGGACTTGGTGATGATTAACTCCTGTAGCTTTGGAAGCACTTTATCTGCCCTTGCATTCTAAATGGTAGCATTCCTGGTTAGAGTAATCTTGGTTGAAGATCTTTGATTTTCATTATTTTGAATACTTCTTGCTAGTCCCTTCTTGCCTGCAAAGTTTCTTTTGAGAAATCACATGACAGCTTTATGGGAATTATTTTGTAGGTAACTCTCTTCTTTTCTCTTGCCACTTTTAAGATTCTCTCTTTATCTTTAGCCTCCAGCATTTTAATTATGATGTGTCTTGGTGTGGCCCTCTTTGGGTCCAACTTGTTTGGGACTCTGTGCTTCTTAAACTTGTATGTCTGTTTCTTTTGCCAAATTAGGAGAGTTTTCCTTCATTATTTTTTCAATTAAGCTTTCAACTTTTTGCTCTTCCTCTTCTAGCATTCCTATTATTTGGATATTGGCACTTTAGGAGATGTCTCAGAGTCCTCTTATTCTTTCTTCATTTCCTTTTTTGAATTCTTGTTTCTTCATTCTGTACTGGTTTACTGTTCATTTCTTCCTTATGTTCCAAATCATTGATTTAAACCCTGGATTCATTCCCTTAACTCTTGGTTCCCTGTGGATTTTTCTTCTCTTCTTTTTTTTCAAACCTGAGGTTTCCTTTTTCTCCAGCTCACAACACCTTGCCCCACCTCTGCCCCAACCCCCAACCCCCCTCCCTCTTCCCAAGCAGCTGATGGCCCAGGCATCTGAAGGCTGTGCCTGGAAAACATGAGGACTATAAATGCTTCTCCTGACAAATGGATCTGTCCTTGCCCACCGCCTGGCTTCAGAACACAGCTCCCAGACTACTTCTGGTCTTTTTGTAGCATGCCATTGAGGAGCTTGTATTTCAGGGTTAGTTCTTCCATTCTGGTGGCTAGACTTATCACAGAGCTGTTGCTGCTCCAACAGATCTGCTCAGCGTGTTGCTGCTTCATCATCTGTACAACACTTTCCAAGACGTCAGCGATCTTCAGCACTGATTTCAACAATTGACTACATGAAGTCAGAGTCTGGTACACAGCCTGGACGATGGGGCCGGATGGGTGCAGGTAGGGGTCTGGGCGTGGACAGCACTCACCCAGCTCGTCATCGTAGACTTGGAGGAAAGCTATGATGAGCTGGCAGAAGTCAGAGATGACCAGATGCAGCTTCTGGTCCAGGGTGCTGATGTCGACTCTGCTTATAGCAGCCCCTTGCTTCTCCGTCTTCAGTGCCTGTAGGTTGGCCATGTTCTCCTGCAGCTGCCTGGCCAGCTCTGCCACCTTCTCATCTGCAGAGGAGTTGACCCTTCACCCATCATCGCCCTGCTTGTCAGGAGGCTGCATATTCAGGAGCTTTAGGTCACACTCAGGGTTCAGGAGTATCTGCAGCTGGGAGCTGGAGCAGATTTCCTCTAGCAGGTCCTCATTCCTCTCCATGGTGTTCTCAAACTGCTCCTGCACACGGGTGAAGCTGGAGCATCCAATGGTCGGGCTCTGGACCACATCCAGCAGCTGGTCCATGAAGTGCAGCTGCTTCTGGGCACAGGCCTGGCCCTTCAGGACCTCGTGGTCATCCAGCCCACACAGCATCAGCTCATGGCCTAGTTTCATCATCTCTTGGACCTCCACCTCAGCTGAGGCCCTCTTCAGCAAGCTGAATCTGTCTGACCAGGAGGGACAGGCCCGTATACACATCCACTCCAGGATTTCCAAGCGGTACTTCGAGGCACTACACAGCAGTTCCTGAATGGTCTTTGGTTCTGAGATATAAAGACCGTTGAGGAAAGGGCAGTTGAAGACCTTCAGCTTCGCAAACACCGCCACGGCCACCTTGAACACGCAGTCATTGCTCTCATCCCTGTAGCTGCAGTAGCCTTCGCCAGCACCCAGCCCCGCCATGTTTCATGCTCCGAGCTCTGTGGATTTTTCTTTATTTTACTTAGTGTAGCCTTTATTTCTCCCCTTGTGTATTTGCTGTACTCAATGAGTTCTCTGAGCATCCTTATCACCTGTGTTTTGAACTCTGCATCTGATAGGTTGGCTAGCTTCATTTTGCTTAGTTCTTTTTCTGGAGTTTTTATGTTATTTCATTTAGGTTGTATTTCTTTGTCTCCTCAAGTTGGCAGCTTCCCTGTGTTTGTTTCTGTGTATTATGCAGAGCTGCTTTGACTCCCTGTCTGGGTACACCTGTTACATTGTAAGGGGTGGAGCCATAGATATTCATTAGTGTGAGGCAACACGTTTCACTGCTTTGCAGTGCTGTAACTGGGGGAGGGATCAGAAAGGGAACAATGCCACTTGCTCAGCACTCACCCCTTTTCCAGTCACTTCACCCACTTTTCGTATGCAACTAGCTTCCCTCTAGCTGTTGCTTGGTGGTGGTTCCCAAAGTGGGTGTGTTTTCATACGTTCTAGGACTGCGTGAGCCCTCTAAGTGGACTCTCCTGAGAGACGGGTGTTTTTCCACCACCTCATCTCCCACTGGTTTTCAGTGCTGGAAGCTATGAGGTTTTATTTTCCCAGCGCTGAAACCCTAGGCTGCCCAGTATGGCCTGGATCTGGGATTGCTCCCCATGTGTCCCTCCCAGCTTTTATCTGCCATATGTGAATGTGGGACCGCCCATTCCACCTGCCACCACAGCTGCCTCACTGCTGCCTCGCTGCTGCTACACCATGTCCTCTCCACCCTGGCTCCCCATCTCTACCCACCCAACCTGTCTGGATGGATATTTCTTCTTTAAATAATTGATTGTTGGACTTTCATACAGTTTGGTTTTCCGGAAGCTCTGGGGTTTTTTTTGTTTTGTTTTGAGGTTAGTTGTGTTCTTTCTTATGGTTGTGTAAGGACGTGAAGTGTATCTGCCTACGTCTCCATCTTGGCCAGAAGCCTGGTTGTCTTTCTGTACCCATTCTCCTCTCATTACAGAGTACTAGAATTTTAGGGTTGGCCACATGGTCAGCTACCTAAAAGGCTACCTATTCAAACCCTTGTGTTACTAGATATAGTTAAATGGCCATTTTGGTCAGTGAAATATGAAGGGAAGCAATGTGTTCAAGGGCCAGACTGTCTTCTTATAGGCAAAAAAGGTGATGGAGGTATTTTTCCTTATATTTTTTTCCTTCCCATTGTCTACTTAAATGAGACAGGCTGAAAGAGGCTATAACATCATCTTGGACATATACATGATGGTTGTATGTGAGGATGGTGGGTCAATAATATAAAGATATCTGGGCCCTTGATGCTGAGGCAACTGCTAGACCTTCCTGCATCTCCTATCCAGACTTTTACAAAAGAGATAACTACTTCTCCTGTTTAACCAGCTAGAATAGAGGATATCTATATAACAGCAGTTAACCAACAGGTTTCTTTTTTTTTTTTGTCTTCTTTCCTTTCTTTCTTTCTTCCTTCCTTTTTTCTGTTTTTCTTCATTCCTTTCTTTATTTATTTTTTATCCTCAAATCTCATTCAGCTAACACTATCGCTGTTTTCTAGGTGCTGTGCTAGGTGTTGAGACCACCATGTTGACTAGGACTCAGTCTCTACCCATTAGAAGCTCATGGTCTAATCAAGAATAGCCAGATATTTCAATGTAATATAATAAATACAATGAAAGAGTCATAGATATCCAGCTCCTGGAAAACAGGGGGAAAAAATTAGGAGGCAGGGCTGGGCCTTGGAGCAGAGAAGCCCTGATTGCCTCTTCAGGGATAAGCAGGAGTTATCAAGACAAAGAAATGTGGTTGTGAGCAGGGATGTCATCTGAAAAAAATGTGCAGTGTGACCAAAGGCTCAGAGAGTGAATGGGCACAGGGAATACATGAAAGGCCATGAAAATTGGTGCTGCAGCCAGATAGAGACAAGAGGAGAGAAGGCTGGGAGAGGTAAGCACAGCAAAGTCACAAAGCTTCCCACTCCCTACCCTGAAGTTTGGCTTGTACTCTGAAAGACTGGGACCCATGAAGTTCAACCCTTAAAATCTCTATAAAATAAGCTTTCACCACCAAAGAATAAAAAAATCAAGCAGCAAATGCCAGTTGAGATCCCCTGGGAGACCCATACTTTTATTTATAAAATTAGGAAACTATAGCCTTGAGAGGAAAATGTGGCCTAAGGTCTCAAGCTAGAACAGAGATAGTATTCCTGGCCATCTCCCAGCACAGGGAACTTTCACTGAACTTGCTGCTTTCTCCAACTTCAGCAAACCTCTGAGTAGTTACCCCGTGGAAACTACCCTGCAAGAATATTATACAGATTTCACTGCTCAGTAACACAAAATGTTATACACCTGTTTCAGACTCTTCCACTGACATCACACAAAAAATATTTCTCCTTCACTCTTAATATTCTGATAGTTATTCCAGAATATTAAGCCCATGAATATTTGTGTTTAAATTAACTGAAAATGCAATGTAGCTGCAATGTAGTTCAAATGAATACAAAGAACCTCCAAATGGCATTATAGTAGGACAAAGAGGGAGCAAGCACAGGTTCAACTTTACGCTGGTAATGCATGCATCAGAGGAAGATCTGAATAAAAGAAAGAAAAGACCTTTTAGATATTTTAAATATCAAGAACCTATTGCTATATATTTATTCACTGGTTCACAAATACTTATCAGATTATATATTATGTGCTAGGTTGCCAAAAGTTTAGATGAAGGGAACACAAAGATAAACAAGACTTGGCCCATAGATTAGAGGAGGAATTCATGGAGGAAAAAAGACTGAAACAAGCTATACATAACTGGCATCAAATCTGGCACAAATCAGGTAGGACATAGAAAGTTTGCAAAAAGTGAAAACATAGAGAAAACACATAAACATAGACACCAGAGGGTAACTCCTTAGAGGAGCTAGAAACCCAAACATTCACGCCAGGTAGAGAAAGGTTTTGGGGAGTTCAGCTGACCTGAAAACTGCTTGTCCTCTTTGATTTACAGTTTACCTCAGTTCCTGAGTGACAATGCTATAATTTGCAAAGCAACATGCAAAGGTCAGTTCTTTTGCAGTTTTGAAATATGCCATAATTTTTGTTATTTAATTCCTTTAATATTCTTGTTTCCAAGAAAAAAAATCAAGACTGATTGAGCCTGTGATGAAAACTGCTCTCCTGATGTGTGTCCCATGTGTGGAACCACCTGAGAGGTTTCCTAACACATGAGCCTAACACATGAATCACTGACCATTTGGAAAAGTGCAGAAAGGCAAATACCTCACCGTGGAGAAGAAAGTTTCCCATTTGCATCAGCTTCCATGTAAAGAGGCTTCAAACAGAGAAGTCTGCTTATTTTATTCATTTATACTACTAAAGTACCTAAAGCAGTGCTGGGCACATAGTATGTACTGAGTAACTCTTTGTTAAAGGGATGGATGGATGGACAGATGGGTGGGTGGATAGATGAATGGATGGATAAATGGTGCTGATGCTAACCTTCCCATTGAGCTGGCACTCTCACATGCATATTATATAGTCTACAATATCTGACCTCCAGGCTTATTGAGTTTTGAAGTTTGGCCTTTACTTGCACAATTAATATATTTTAACCTCTCTCCTTTGAGGAAACCAACCAAAGGAAAAGTTTCAGCCATGGTGCAATAAGCTTGAATATCTGGTCACATTCTTCAGGTGACTAATGTAAGAGGACTAGAAGGCTCTAAGCAGGATTTATACATCTTGTTGCAATATCTTTTCTATAAGGTTCCTATCAACATTTTTCCTTGTGAAAATATGCAATCTATTTTTTAATATGAGAAAATCTATAACTGACTTTCTTTTTCCAGAAGACAAGCAAATTTCCAGTTTTCAACCCCATTCTTTTCTCCAGCTGTAAGATTTTTGGAGCTCCTGACTCAGGTAGCTACCTACATCTTCAGTTTCTATCTTTGAACACTAATTTTTACTACAACACTTTTTGTTTTCCAAAGAGATTGGAAAAACAGACATCTGCTACTCAGTAAGCAAGGCTATGATTGAAGCCTACCACATGTTGTTGACAGACAGACTAGATAACTGGGGAGTAAGTGCTGAGAAAGAGAAGTTCCCTCACTGGCTCTTGACACCAGCAGTCAGACCCCTATGGCCTTAGGACTAGATTATAAAAATGTTTGTTGGATGAGCCAAACTACCCATGGGAAGAAAATAATTTCTTTTCTATTCCATAGAGTAGACTTTAACTCAAATTCCATCTTGTAAAATTCTTTACACTGAGAAACTAAAAGTCCCCAGGTCAGTTTTCCATTGTGTGAAGAGCACATGACCTGACTTCAGAAGGCTTCATTTAGATCCAAACCTGTGAGTCATCTGCTGTGTGGTTTTCCATATGTCAGCTATCAGTTATCTTCTCAGCACTTTACTTACCTTATCCAAAAATGGAAGGTTAATTAGCTTGTTGCATGTTCGTGTGCACTGACTCTTTGTGTTTAAATCTTTTCTCACTGGCTCTTTACCTCCCAAAATTCTGATCTTCTAGAGATTATATTAAGAAATGGAAAAGATCCAGAAACAAAGAGAAAAAGTGGGCAGACAAGTTAAGTAGGGAAGGGCATGCCTTGCAACTGTGGGCCCTGGCAGTGGCAAGACCCTGAAGGAACATGTGAGATGGTGCACCTAGGGCAGTGGGGCTGCTGACATTGGGGACCCGGAGTGAGGATTCCTGAGCCTACACAAGGTGCAGAAGCAACAGAACCACAGCCCTTCTAGGGATTGTAAGAGATAAAGAAGCCAGTGATTCTCAAACCAGTAGGATGTCATTAACAGATGAATCATGGAAAAGGGGCAAGGAAATGACATTCCACAGATCCTCACATATATATATCTCTGGGATCAAAAGGAGGAAGATTGTCATCACCAAACAGAGAAATGGGAAGATGTAACCAGATAACTTTGCAAATAAATTGGAGATAGACCTATAATTAGATTACCCTTAGTTAAGTAGTTAATTGTGTTAGATTGTGAACTCAGATTAACCAGTAATGGAGAAATAGGGGAGAAGGAGGGGGGAGCTAATCGCATTAGTATAAAACAAGTTTTCCTTGATGTGAAACTGATATGACAGATGTAGGTTTTAATTATCTCTATCATAGTGAGAAGGGCATTAACCTGCCCAAGGACATGACCTTTTACATTTTCTTTCTGGATGATTTTAAGATGAAGCACACTTTAAAATAGAGTAGAAAAGTCTGAGGTTGCTTGATATTTTTAGATTAACTAGTCTCTACTCAAGGAAAATAAAATGCTAAATAAAAAACAAGCAAAGTAGTAAAGCTTTAATTCAAAGAACCAAACTCTTTCTGTTATGCATTACAGGATGATGCTCTTAGAAAGAAAATTGGCTTCAGTCTGAAGAGTATATCACAGCCTAACTTACAACAACAGATAGAGGTCATCTTAAAACCAAACCTTTCCACATAAAATAATGCCAGCAACTTGCAGGAAATGAGAAATCAGATCCAAAACGTTTGATATGTTTTTTTGGCAGGGGGTTAAGAGAGTGGTTAGCTGGAGTGTGTGTGTGCATGCACACCGTGAATGTGTTTTTTTATAGATACATTTTAGTTTTAAAACTATATCGATCATCAGGGACTGTTTAGACTTAGAAAATTCCTACAATCTAGTGCCATAGGCTTTTACCAAGCAGTTGAGGTCTGGAATGGTCATGTGAAACATGCTACAGCCCTTCCCTCCACACAGACCTCCCACACACAAGACTTTAATGATCTGGGGCAGGTTCCTTTACTATTCTGCCTCAAAAATGTACAAGCTGTCTTACAGATGATAAATTTACAGAATTAAAACCAGTGATTGCACCTGGCAAGGAGCCCATAAGCCATATTTGCCACAAATGATCTACATGTGGCTCACCTTTCTTATCCTTCAAAGAGCACATAGTTTAAAATGCCTTCCCCAAAAGTGCAGAAGAGCAAAGCTATGCAGCTCCCACATCCTAGAAGGGAGCTCACTGACAAAGGCGATGCAAATTTCCTTTAGTACAAACTTCCCTCTGTCAGAACCAACTTCAACATGTTCTGATAGACAACCTTATTCTCTAATTGCCCTGTTTTATAAATCTCCTTCCAAGGTGGGCATAAATTTGGCCTCAAAATGAGAAAGCAAACACTCTCAATCAGAAATTGAGAACTGAGATGTGCCAATTCATTTAGTCCATTTTCTATGCTCTCATTAAATAGTAACAAGTTATAGCATTCTGAAAGTGGAAGGTCATAAGGGCAAATTACAGAATTAACTTAAGAAAACAAGAATGACTGATATCCTTCTGTAAGGTCTTCCATTCAGCCACCAAACGATAGGGATGGAAGTGCCTCTTCAGCCTTTACGACGGAACGTTTCCAGCATAGCTGTCATAGGATATGCTTGTTTGGGGCTGTAGGAGGAACAGAGGGCAAGACATCTTTCATGCATGTTGCTCACATCATGAGAATTAGAATTCAAAATTGTGTAGACACAACTTAACTAGTTCACTTTCCAACTTCTATGTCTTCCTAACCTGGGGGTGCAGGATTGGAGGGTTAAACATAATTGTTACAGAGTAAAAGGGGGTTCTTTCACTTGGCACCTTGGTACAAAACCCAACAAGTGTTGAGAAAAACAGGTCCAAGCTTGGGAGGGCTGTGAGCACTTCAGCTCAGAGCTCTGTTCTCCCATGGGACCCAGCACTTCCCTTGCCCACACAAAGGCTAGAAGCCAAAAATATACCCAGTAGTTCCCCATCCCTTGTCTGTCAGCTCTCTCCTTCAGGATCTGGGGTAAGATATCATCAGCCTCCATATAACAGTCCAGAAAAATATGTGCTGTGTTGCACTGGATCATGCATGGTTCCCTCTCTGCCTTTTCAAAGCTGCATGGATCTCTTCTACCTCCTTGCAAACCATGTGGAGTTCCCTCTACTTTTATGGCTGCCACCTTATTTTTAAATCCCTGACCATGGCCTGTGATGTAGAGGGCATGGTAACTGGTTCTGACCATTCACAGAACCTTACACAGGCCCTGTATGCCCTTTCCTCACCCATTCCATGGCCAAAACCCCTCCCATCTCCTTGGGGCCTTGGAAGAACCAAAGCCATGTGCATAACTAAGACATTAGCTATAAGCTATAAATATGTAAAGGCATCTTGAAAGCTGCCCCCTTGTCCCCATTCCCCAACCTACAGGCTCTGGGGATATTGGAGGAACCCACTCTGTAGCATAATCACCTATTAAAAAAACATAAATTATGTAACCTGGCAATGAAATCAGACTTAAAGGGTACTAGTTAGTTTTGCCGCATAACAAACCAATAAAATTTAGTGGGTTTCAGCCATCATTTGCATAGCAATTTTGGCTGGACTAAACTGGCCATGCCAACAGGGCCAGATTCATTTGTATACTTGAAGTCAGAGGGGTCAGCTCAGGTTGACAGTGGGCAAATTAGGCTGCACTTTTCCACAGGGGTCCTAAGTGGGCTCCAGGAAAGTGTGAAAAACTTCTTAATGCCCAGCCTTGGATGGATTCTCAAAAAATTAAAAAACGGAATTACCTTATGACCCAGCAATTTCACTTCTGGATATATATTTTTAAAAATCGAAAACACTAATTTGAAAAGATATACGTATCCTTATGTTTATTGAAGTGTTATTTACAATAGCCAAGACATAGAAGCAACCTAAGTGTCCATGAATAGATGAGTGGATAAAGAAGAAATGGTACATATATACAATGGAATATTACTTGGCAATAAAAAGAATGAAATTTTACCATTTGCAACATCATGGATGGACCCAGAGGGTATTACACTAAGTGAAATAAGTTAAAGACAAATACCATATGATTTCACTTATATGTGGAAGCTAAAGAACCAAACAAAGAACATTCAAATTAGAAACAGAAAACAAACTGACAGTTGCCAGATGAGAGTTGGGCTGGAGTCTGGGTGAAAAAGGTGATGGGAATAAGTACAAATTGACAGTTACATAATAGTCATGGGGCTGTAAAACATAGCATAAAGAATATAGTCAATTATATTGTAATACTTATCCATGATGCCAGGTTGTTACAGAAACAGGGGTGTCCAAAAACAAACCCCAGAGTTTGCAGCTGGGGGATGGGGAAAAAGAAGCAGCTTTTAAGACACCTTTGCATGCCTGGGGCTAGTTGCTAGTGTCTTTGTTATGCAAAATGGCTTTGATACTTCCAAGGCCCAAGAAGATGGAAGGAGTCTTGAACTGTGGGATGGTATGGAAGGAGCCTACAGAGCCTATGTAGGTTCTGTGAATGGTCAGAACTGGTTGCAACACCCACTGCGTCAGAGGACCCAGTCAGGGATATATAAGCAGCTGTGGACATTTTAGCGGTCTGGCTCGCTCTTGCTGGCTTGCTCTCGCTTGCTCACTCTCGTGCTCTCCCTCCATGTGGTTTGGAGGAGGACGCTCTCCAGGTTGCTCTCTCTCTCTCTCTCTCTCACGCTCCCTCCATTCGGCTTGGTGAAGGGAACTTCTCCATGCGGTTTTGAGAAGCTAGGTTCTCCATGCGGATTAAAGAAGCTGAGTTCTCCGTGCAGTTTTGAGAGGGCTCTCCAGGCTGCTTCAAGAGGCTCTCGCCATTTGGTTTTGAGAAGGAGAGAAGATCCATGTGGTTTGCAGGAAGAAGGCAGTTTACAAGGAGGCTGAGAATCCACACGGTTCTGCATTAAAAGCTGGGGGGCATCACTGCGCAGAAAGGACCTCCCCAATCAGAATTGAGTGATTGGCAGCTACTGGTAAAGCTGAACAGTGCTTAGGAATTAGGGAAATGGTGTTTCTGACTTTTCTAAGGCTTGCCTGGTTTGGTAGGGGGAGGCAAAACTATGTGTTTGTGGGTATTTTAAAGAACATAAGACTCAACAGCAGAAATCTGAAAATAATCTAAATCTATTTGTTAAATAAACAGTTCTTTTTCTTTTCACCAAACTCTGGTACTGAGAGTTGTAATTCTGGCGGCGGGCAATCGGGCCCCTAACTAAACAGCCTGTGGGTTCTGTTTCAATCGGAGCAGCCCAGAGGTTCTGTTACAAGGTGGGTACTAGAATTATCAAGGGGGTCATTTTGTAAATTATATCATTGTTAACTACTATGCTGTATAACTAAAACTAATAAAAATTATATTGATTGTCAACTGTAATTGAAAAATAAAAAGTTCAGCCTTGGAACTGGCACAGAGTCACTTCTTCTACATTTTATTGTCTAGAGCAAGTCTACGAAGGCAAACCATAGTCAATAGTCTTCACCTCCCAAGCTACAGTCATAATGCAAAGGGGCACAGCCATAGGAATGGGAATAATTTCTGACTATTTTTGCAGTTACCATAAAAATGGGAAAAGCCTTCTAGATTAGTCTTTTCTGACTACCATAACAAAATAACACAGACTGTGTGGCTTAAACAACAGAAATTTATCTTCTCACACTTCTGGAGGCTAGACATTCAACATCAAGGTATCAGCAGAGTGAATTTCTTCTCAGTCCTTTCTCCTTAGCTCTTCTCTGTCCTCACCTGGTCTTTCCTCTATGCTCACACTTCCCTTTCTGTGTCCTAATTTGCTTTTCCTGTAAAGATACCAGGCAGATTGGATTAGAGCCCACCCCAATGACCTCAATTTAAGTTAATTACCTTTTTAAAGGTTCTATCTCTAAATACATTCACATTCTGAGATACTGATATGAATTTGGGGGGAACACACAATCACAAAAATCCAAAACCACAGATAGTACATTGGTGATGGGAGATAAAATAAAATCTTACATGCAAAAAACAGAAGTCACTCCAGCACTGCCTTTACCTCCCATAGTTTGGACACATTGGATAGAGTTGTTTATCAGTTTCCTGCATCCTAAATCCCCTGCAATCATTTAATATGTCAGCTACCAAAATATGCATCCATTTAATTTCATCCTTTTTGTACTAATGTAGTATACCTTTTCTGAAAAGTAATACTCAGAAAAGCAGAGTTTACATCAGCAGACATTGGGGAATCTCAGAATGCTCTAAATCCAGTGTATCTTTGAGAAATCAGTAAAGTCCAGGCATGTGGTAAGTGTTCTCTATGTTGAAGACAAATGCTAGCGTGGTGTGGGTATGCAAGCAATGAAGAAATTGACTTTCCCAACCCTCAAAGCACATATGGGGTAGACGAGCAGTCATGGAGCTTCAGTATGATGGGTATTTTTAGGTAGGAAACCACAGAAGTTGTTTCTTCTTTTATGATAAAAGTATGTCCTCATGGCTAAAGATACAGAGAACTAAAAGAGAGGAAGCTTTGACCAACCTTAAGAATTAATTCATTTTTCACTGATAAGCTATTCTCTGAGTGCCCTTCAAGACATCTGAGTGTGTCCTTTGCCCCTCTGGGTGTTCAGTTCAGAGGGCCCCTTCTTGGAAAGCACATTCGTGACAGGCACAGGTATGGAATCTGATACACTTCTTTTACTTTGAGTCTTAAAAAACATTTGCTGCTGTAAAATCTAAGCCTACACATTGCCAAAGCAAAATACCATAAGAGCACAAGAGAGACCACTGCTTGTCCAAATCTGCTTTTCCATTTTTACAGCAATGCCAGCCTTGTTTGATCAGCATGGGAGAGCTAGCTGTCTCTCACTCACATACCTAGCTTTCCTATCACTTCTGCTTAGACAGTGCTTTAAGGAAGTCTGCCAAATATCTCAAGTCAGTGCCTTGCTCTTGAACATGAGTGTCAACCACAGAGAAAAGAATAGTCTACATGTCATAATAAATGTTGGAATAAAATTAATGCCTTTTTTCTCTCAGCAGAAGTGTGTTTACATTTCAACCTAGTATTCAATAAATGTCCAGAGGCTGAAAATGTATATAAGTGATTTTTCTTTTCCTTTTTGTCTTCCAAGGAAGCATAATGGCATCAGTCAGTAAAAGAGGATGATAACAGAGGGCATCTGTTTATAATCAGTAAAGCTCAGGGACCAGGAAAATAACACATATGCATTTGGAAACTGAGAGCTAAGAAAATTTAGAAATTCAGAGTGTATTTTTAATGGTTAGATTTTGTCTATGATTAACTTTTAAAAGATGTTTTTCTTATTTATGTGCTTTATATGCAATGCCAAATTTAAACTGTGAAAAAAAGGTATGTACATCTAAAAGGTTTCTTAGTGTCAGTCACTTTGTATCTATTATTGGGGAACCAAAAGTTAGGTTCATCATTTCATAAGAATATGATATTTAATCTTCCACTTCCAGGAGAATTCCCACATTTGCGTGAAAATGGATTCCAAAATACTAGAGACTGATGCATTTTGATAAAGTTACAAGCATAAAATGGATATATCTATTTATTTATAATTTTTATTTATTGATTTTTGAAAGAGAGACATTGATATATTGCTCCACTTATTTATGCATTCATTGGCTGACTCTTGTATGAGCCCTAACCAGGAACCAAAAAACCCACAACCCTGGCATATTCAAATGATGCTCTAATTAACTGAACACCCAGCCAGGGTGGAAGTATACATTTAATTAAAGTATTCTGTCAATACGCAAACATAGCCATAAAGTTCCTATACATCTTATTTGCTTATGATGACTTAATTTCCTTTTGTGAATTGTTTGTTTGTTTGTTTTTGCCACTCAGTGAGACATTCTGAAATGTCCCTGGTGTCACTGTTCCCATTGTATGGTCACAAATATTTGGAATAGGTTTTGTGATAGGAAGATATTGAGAAGCAAAATTATTGTGTGTTCTTGGAAAAGCAGTTACAGTGAACACGCATACCATGACCGAAGTTCAGGCTGCAAAGTGAACCTGTGTTGTAGAACAGCACACAAGAACCCTACTGGTGTTTCAGCCACAGAATCTTGATTCTCTTGGATTAAGTGGGGCATAAACAGACATTTCAGTCTGTAAGCCAGTTTCTTGCTTAGCTTTGTTTTATATATCATGTGACTTCTCGAAATGAGAGTAAGACTGCAATTAGACCTAGGGAGAAAGATGCCTATGATAACCACATATACCCATTTCTGAAAGGTGCATTGTATTTATTTACTCTTTCTTGAACTTATGCAATGAAACTTCATAGTGACTAATATTCTTTTAATTTTTTACTCTATTGTTTTTATTATAAAAAATTTAACTTGTCATGGAAAATAGCATCTAGGATGGGAAGCTGAATGTATGTATATACCCATATATAGAAAACTGAAGCTTTTGGAGAATCACTTCACCTAAAAACATTCTCAGCAAACTTTAGTAGAAATAAGCAACAACCACATACACAAACGTGGAAAGCAATTCTACCTGTAGTATAGCATGTCCTATATCAACACCAAATAGTTGGTCTACTTTATTTAAGAATATATAAGACCTTCAAGAATAGAATGGACAAATATTCAACCAGAATTCCCAAATACATTAAGGCATGCCTGGCACTGTATAAGAATGCCTTAAGAATTCCTAGACACCCAGGGCAACACAGTCCTAAATTCTTTCTCTCTTCCCCTTTGGCTATGTGTGCTGCATGTTGTCTCTGCAGATTTTCACTTCACTATGCCATCTAAATACAGTAGAAAGTCTCTTAATTTCTCACCTAAGTTTTCTTCCTAGTCTCATGTTCATCTCTCTTTGATTCTTAAGTAAGCATGAACACCTTTTAGGATACCAGCTTCTTTGACCACTTCTTCTTGTACAAGGGAAGACCCCAGTCATTTTAAGAATGAGACAAAAGTGCTATGGAACTAGTCTCTGAGTTGGAAGGAACTATAGGGATCACCTCACTCAAACTTCCACATAACAATTATATGTTGCCACAGGTTATTAGATAAGATAAAGTAAAATAATAAAAATGACAGTTTTTTTTCCAGCTTTTCTTTACTGATTATATTGTTACAATAGTTCCAACTTTCTCCCATTTACTCCCTTCCACCCAGTATCTCCCTCCCCCAGCAATCCCCCCCAAGTCCATACCCATGGTTCATAAAAAATAACTATCCCTCCCTCTCAGATATTAAGACCCTTTGTAATCTTGTAAAGAACAATGGGTGAAGGTCTCAAGCTCCTCTAGCTGCTTCAAGCTGGATATGGTCGTCGTCGTACCTACCCTTGGGTCCAGAAATCCCTAATAATAGTGGGGGTGTGGAGGGGAGGGTGGCCTTCCCACATGGGGAAGGATCGTGCAGACTCCAGGTCAGTTGGCTGTCTCCGGACAACGGCGTGCTTGGTTTAACAGGTTGGCATCCTTGTGTTCTGGGGGCAACAGATTTGGCGAAAAGGGTTAAAAGACATCATTCAATCCATAACTACTAGATGACAAAAGGCAGGGATTAATTTTTCAATGTTCCACATTAGGAGAAAAAAAAAAAAGGCTTCTTTGGAGGAAGATGTGCTAGGCACATCTCACCTGTCCAAAACCCTTTTGCCCATTATATTTAGTTTGGGCTGAGGGAAATAGTTTAGGTTTTCCCCCTCTCAGACCTCTGGGCCCTTTCTGTCCAAGCCATTAGGATAGAAAAGAGAAACCAGTTTTAAAGTGAAGCCCACAGACCACCCCATTCTTCACCAACCCAGCCATTTAGTTCAGCCAAACCGTTGAGTCTCAGGAGGCAGCACTGCAGAGAGGATTAAGTGAGGCTTATGCGTACAGACAATCACTCAGGTAATGCGGTCATAGGCTTATGCCCTTTGAAAACAGAAAACACATGTTAACTTATGTAACATAACCAACAAACAAGTCTCTAAATCTGTAAGACTGTAAAAATGACAGTTTTTAAAGGTTGCTCCAAAACAGTTCCCAAGGGTCCTTGGCTGCTTGGGTAGTTTCCTTCCACATTGTCCTAAAGTTGGTCTGTGTAACCAACATATAGCTGAAGTAATGCACTATAACTTTTGAGATAATGTTATTAAAAAGAATAAAACTGTGAATTCTGTAATATATTCTCTCTCTCTCTCTCTCTCTCTCTCTCTCTCTCTCTCTCTCTCTCTCTCACACACACACACACACACACACACACACACACTCACATACACACATCATTCACCTTCACCCTTGGGGAAGTCAGTTGACATGATGGGAGGACACTCTTAGAAACCTATAGAAAGGCCTCCATGATGAGGAACTTGGGTCTCCAGCCAACACCCAGCAAGCTACAGAAGTCTGCCAAAAATACATAATGAAACTCAAAAGCCAGTTTAGCCTTCAGATAAAATGTCTTCCCTGGCCAAAACCACCCAGCTAAGATGCTTCTGGATTCCTGATTCACAGAACTGGGAGATAACAAATGTTCATTGTTTTAAGCTGCTAGGTTTACAATAGCAATAATTTTGTCAAAATAATAAAGGCCATATAGGACAATCCCAAAATTTGCATCATGGTGAAATTTACCTCTAAGATAAAAACAAGACAAGGGTGCCCACTCTCACCACTGCTGTTTAACATAGTACTGGAAGTTCTAGTGAGAACAATCAATCAAGAAAATGCAAATTAAATAAAAGCATTAAAAGAGCTTCCTGGTTAATGAATAGGTGGAAGACAGAGGGCATGGAAGCTATTTGCACCTTCCTCCATATCTTGCTCTCTGCATCTCTCCAATTTAGCTGTTCCTGAGTTACATATTTTATAATAAGCCAGTAATAAGTACTACAGAAGAAAGATCAGCAAGCTTGAGGGCCAACCTCACTGATGAATAGACCAACAGCAATCACAACTCAATTAGAACAGGAGGGCCCACATAACCCACACAAGACATTCCTAGATCACATAGCTCAGGTTATCAAAGAGATTGAGTCACCAAGCACCACAGGATACCAACTACATTAGGCCACCATACCAAGACTGGGAGAAATAGCTGTTCTACTTAATACAAAGAAACAAATGTAGAGAGGCAGTAAAAATGAGGAGACCAAGAAACATGCCCCATATGAAGGAACATGAGAAATCTCCAGATAAAGAAATTTATTAAATGGAGGTGAGCAATCTACCAGATAAGTAGTTGAAGACAATGGTTATAAGGTGCTCAATGACCTTAGGGCAAGAATGGATGAATTCAGTGAGAATTTAAACAATGTAGTAAACATTACAAATATAGAAAACATAAAAATAGTCAGAAAAAAGAATGCAATATCTGCAATAAAGAATACACTAGGTCTTCCAGCCAAGGTGGAGGTGTAAACAGACATGTTGCATCTCCCTCCACAAATAAGGAGTCGTCGTCGTCGTCGGCAGCCGTCCGTCTCGAGAGACGATGGTGTAGCTTCTTAAGAGTCCATCTGCACCGCCGAGAATGACTGTGCAGTCCGACTCGGGAGTGCCATGGTAGTATCTGTCTCCTCCCGTGTTGAATCGACATCTTGCGATGACGCTGAAGCTACAGAGCCTGGGCAGGGTAATATGGAGGGTCTGCTGTTGCCCATGCAGCAGACCCCCCCTCTCTTCGCAGCTGAAGGATCCAAGGGAAAGACGGAGTCAAAACAGCTTGGGTTCAGGTGCGCCGCAGGAGTTGCCGGTGTTGACTACAACGTCAAACCGCCTTAGGGACTCCGGCTCCGGATTTTCTGTCGGGGTTTACTCCCTTAGCCTTTCCCCTGAAGAGGTATGCCGCAAGGCAGCGGAGGTTTTTTGGAGTCAGAGTTTTCCTTCTCTGATGTACCCTGACTGGAAGATCGAACCAGCGACACTTAGCTCGCAGGCCGACGCTCAATCCAGCAAGCAAAGAGAAAAGAAATACTCATCCAGGCAAGGAGGAGGGGTGGATCCCGGGCAGAGAGGACGCAGTGTGGTGGCAGCAGCAGCGGTGGTAGGTCAACAGAAAGCACAGTCACATGTTTTAAAGTCAGAAGGGACACCTGGGGAGCATTCCCAGCTCCTCACAGGACCTAGCAACTCACGGTCCCAGCACCAGGGAAAAATCAAGCCTCAGTGCTTCTGACTGCACAGACCAGTGGTGGTTGGGGGGAGTCAGAAACTGCCAGTCTCTCAGCAGAGTCCGCTTGTTTAAAGGGCCCTCACAGTCCTAGAACATCCGCAGACCCACCCACTCTGGGAATGATGGCCAGGGCAGCAGCTAGAGGAGTGCCAGTCCAGTGCAGAAGTGGGAGAATGCCTGGAAAAGGGGTGAGTGATGGGCAGGCAGCATTGTTCTCTCTTGGACCCCTCCTCCACATACAGCGCCACAACGTGGTGAAACAGGTCGCCCTGTACTGATGAATCCCTAAGGCTCTGCCCCTTACAACATAACAGGAGCTACAGCTCTACCTGGAATGTGGAGGCAAACAAACATAGGAGCCTGTCAGAATGAGGAGACAGAGAACTATGGCCCAAAAAGGGGAACGGATCAAGGTTTCAGTGGGAGAATTAAGCGATGAGGAGATAGCCAGCCTAAGAGATGAGGAGATAGCCAACCTAACAGATGCAGAATTCCAAACACTGGTGATAAAGATGCTCACAGGCTTGACAGATATGCTTGAGTATGGCAAACACATAAGAGAAGAAGTGAAGGCTATGCTAAGTGAAATGAAGGAAAATCCACACAAAATCAATGGTGAAGGGAAGGAAACCGGGGTTCAAATCAATGATTTGGATCATAAGGAAGAAAGAAACAGTCCACCAGTGCAGAATGAGGAAGAAAGAATTGAAAAAAAAAAAGAGGAAAACTTCCCAAATTTTGTGAAGGAGATAGACATACAGGTCTGGGAAGCACGGAAGGTCCTGGGCCAGCTGGACCCAGAGGGGACCACACCAGGATGCATCATGATTGAGATGCCAAAGGTGAAAGATAAAGACAGAGTCCTGGGGGCAGCAAGAGAGAGGCGGAGAGTTGCCTACAGGGGGATGCCTATAGGACTATCAGCTGATTTCTCAGAGGACACTTTGCAGGCAGGAAGGGACTGGCAAGCAGTATTCAATGTGATGAAAGGCAACTTGCAACCAGGACTACTCTATCCAGGAAGGCTATCATTTGGAATGGAAGGGCAAATGAAGTGCTTCCCAGACAAGGTAAAACTAAAAGAGTTCATCATCACCAAGCCATTATTATATAAAATGTCTAAGGGATTTAATTAAGAAAAAGAAGATCAAAACTATGAACACTAAAATGACAACAAACTTACAACTGTCAACAACTGAATCTAAAAAATAAAAACAAAATCCAGCTAAGCAAACCAGACTAGGAATAGAATCATAGGTATGGGGATCATTTGGAGGGTTAACAGCTGGGAAGGATGTGGGGGGTGGAGAAATGGGGATATGATGCAAGGATTAAGAAGCATATCAGTTGGTACAAAATAGACAGGGGGAAGTTAAGAATAATATAAGAAAGAGTGAAGCCAAAGAACTTATATCCACGACCCATGGGCATGAACTAAGGGTGGTGGAATTGCTGGAGGGAATGGGGGTACTGAGCAGAGGGGAGCAAAGGGGGAAAAATTGGAACTACTGTAACAGCATAATCAATAAAATATACTTTAAAAAAAAAAAAGAATACACTAGAAGGGCTCAACCAGGAGTTAAATGAAGCAGAAGATTAAATCAGTGATTTGGAAGACAGGGTAGCAGGAAACATCAAATCAGAGCTAAAAAAAATTTTTTTTAATGAAGATAATTTAAGGGATCTCTGGGACAACATGAAGCATAACGATGTTTGAATCATAGAAGTACCAGAAGGAGAAGAGAGAAAGCAAGGGATTAAGGATGTACTGGAAGAAATAATGACTGTACACATTTTTACCTACTTAATAAAAGACATGCAGTTCCAGTAACTACAGAGAGTCCAAAAAAAAAGAACCCAAAGGCCCACATGAAGAATCATCAAAACTGAATGGGCAATGCTTAAAGAAAAAGAGAGAACCTTAAAAGCAGTGAAGGCAAGACTATTAGTTAGCTGCAAGGGAGCTTTCATAAGACTGTCAGTTGATTTGCTGATATCTGAACCAAAACATTTTAGGCAAGAAAGGATTGGCACAAAATATTCAAAGTGTTGAAAAGCAATAACTTACAACCAAGACTGATCTACCCAGGAAAATCTATTGTTTAAAATTGAAGGAGAGGTTAAAAAAAAAAAAGGAAAAAGGAACCTCCCAGAACAACAAAGACAAAAAGTTAAAGGAGTTCATCATCAACAAAGCCAAGGGGTGGGCTGGGTGGGGGAGAAAAATGGGGGGAAAATGGGACAACTGTAATTGAAAAACCAAAAATAAAAAATATAAATAAAAAGAAACATTAATGGAACTTCTATAAGAAGAAAAATTTACAAAAAAAGAGAAATGTAATTATAAAGAATAAAATGGTAATAAATATGTACCTATCAATATAATGTACCTTTAAATATAAATTGTTTAAGTGCCCCAATCAAAAGATATAGAGTAGCTGAATGGATTAAAAAGACCCATATATATGCTTTCTACTAGAGACCCACTTCAGAATAAAAGACACACAAACTGAAAGTAAAGGGATAGAAAATGGAAAAGAAAAAGGCTGAGGTAGCAGTATTTATATAAGACAAAATCAACTTTAAAACAAAAGCTATAATAAACAACACAGAAGAACATCACATGATGATAAAAATATCAAACCAACAAGAGGATATAATCCTTGTAAACATTTATGTACCCAACATAGGAGCACCTAAATATTTAAAACAAATATTGATGGGCACAGAGGGACAGATTGACACTAATACATTCATAGTAAGGGCTTTTAAAATCCAATGATATCAATGGATAGATCTACCAAACAGAAAATCAATAAAAAAAAAAGGAGCCTTAAATGACACACTAACTAGATAAATTTAATGTATATTCTTAGAGCATTCCATCCCATAGGAGCAGAATATACACTCTTTTCAATGGCACATTGAACATCTTCCAGGATAGACCACATGTTAGAGTACAAAACAATGGTTAATAAATTTTGAAAGATTGAAATAATTTTGATCATCTTATACAACCGCAATAGTACGATATTATAAATCAATTACAAGAAAAAACTGAAAAACACACAAACACATGGAGGCTAAATAGCATCTTATTAAACAATTAACAGATTAACAATACAATCAAGGAAGAAATCAGAAGATAACTTGAAACAAATGAAAATGAAAACATAACAACCCAAAATCTAAGGAACACAAAAAAAGCTTTCCTAAGAGGGAAATTCATTGCATTATAGGCCTAACTCTAAAAAAAAAAAATCTCAAATAATTTTACCTTACACCTAAAAGAAGTAAAAACAGAACAATGACTAAATGAGTAGAATAAAGGAAATAACAAACATCAGAGTGTAAACAAACAAGGTAAAGTCTTAAAAACAATACAAAATGTCATGAAACCAAAAGCTGGCTATTTTCTAAGATAAACTACATTGATAAACCAGACTCAAAAAGAAAAAAATAGAGATGACTCAAATAAATAAAGTTATAAGTGAAAGAGAAGTAAGAGATAACACCAAAGAAATAGTTTTAAAATTATAAAAATTGCAAACAACTATATGCCAACATTTTGGGAAATCTGGAAGAAATGGATAAATTTCTAGATATATACAAGCTTCTAAGACTGAATCAGGAGGGAAAAAAATCAGAACAGACCAATTACAACCAACAAAACTGAAGCAGTAGTCTGGTTCAAAAAAATGTGGTACATTTACACAATGGAATACTATGCAGCAAAAAGAAAGAAGGAACTCCTACCATTTATGACAACATGGATAGAACTAGAGAGAATTGTGCTTAGTGAAATAAGCCAGGCAATGAAAAATAAATACCATATGATATCCTTAATACAAGAAACTAATGAACAACACAAACAAAAGAGCAAAATTGAATCAGAGGCATGTAAACAAGGAGCAGACTAATGGTTACCAGGGGACATGTGGGGAGGGAGAGAAGGGGGGTAAGTAAGGGAAGGGTCTAGTCAAGAAACTAGTATACATGACCCATGGACATGGAAAATGGGGTGGCAATTGACTGTGGGAGAAGAGGTGGGCTGAGGGGAAACTGTGGGGGGAAAAGTGGGACAAGTGTAATAGAAAAACAACAAGTAAATCAAAAAATTGAAGCAGTAGTCAAAAACTAGCAACAAAGAAAAGTCCAGGACTAGGTGGCTTTACAGGTAAATTTCACCTAACATTCAAAGAGCTAACACCAAGTACTATTCTGATTTCAAAAGCAGATAAAGACACTATGGAAAAAGAAAATTACAGGCCAATATCCCTGATGAATGTAGATGCTAAAATCCTCAACAAAATATTAGCAAACTGGATCTAGTAATATATTCAAAAGATCATACACCATGATCAAGTGGGATTTCTTTCTGAAATGCAAATCTGTTTCAACATTTGCAAATAATTAATGTGATACCCCACATACATAAGATGAAGGAAAAAATCATATAAAAAATGCAAGCAGAAAGCACATTTGAGTAAAATATAACACCCATTTATGATAAAAAAAAAAAACTTTCAACAAAGTGGGAAAAGAGGAAACATATCTCAACATTACAAAGGCCATATATGACAAACACACAGCTAACAGCATACTCAATGGGGAAAAACCAGAAGTGTTTTCCTTAAAATAAGGAACAAAACAAGAGTGTCTACTTTCACCACTTTTATTTAACATAGTACAAGAGGAACTAACCACAACAATCAGACAAGAAAAAGAAATTAAAAGTATCCAAATTGGATAGGAATCATCAATATTATCACTATTTGCAGATGACACAATACTATATACAAAGGACTCAAAAGATTTCATTAATAAAATTAATAAGTGAATTCAGTAAAGTAGCTGAATATAAAATTAATATTCAGAAATCTGTTGCATTTTGTACACCAATAGTGAACTATCAGAAAGAAAAATGAAGAAAATAATATTATTTACAAAAACAATAAAATACTTAGGAATAAATTTAACCAAGAAGCTGAAAGACCTCTACTTTGGAAGCTATAACACTGTGAAGAAAAAAATGGAAGAAGAAACAAAGAAATGGATGGATACGTCATGCTCTTGGATAGGAAGAATTTACATAGTTAAAGTATTTATACTACCCAAAGCAATATATAGATTCAATGCAATCCCTACCAAAATATCAATGGTATGTTTCACAGGACTAGAAAAAATAATCCTGAAATGTATGTTGGCTTTAGCCTGGTGGCTCAGTTGGTTGGAGTGTCATCTTGCACACCAAAAAGGTTGTGGGTTTGCTCTCCCATCAGTGCATATAGCTAGGGTGTTGATTCAATCCCTAGCTGGGGTGCATATAGGAAGCAACTGATCAATGTTCCTCCTTTTCATATAATAAAAAAACATATCCTTGGGCCTTCAGTGAGGACTAAAATTTTTTTTAATAAATAAATACATTTTATATGGAATCACAAAAGATTCTGAGTAGCCAAAGCAATCTTAAGAAAGAAAAACAAACTTGGAGGTATAATGCTAGCTGGTATCAAACTATTCTACAAGGCCATAGTAACCAAAACAGAATGGTACTAAATAATAACAGACACATAGATCAATGAAACAGAATAGACGGCCCAGAAATAAACCTATGATTACACAGTCAATTTATCTATAAAAAACATGGGAAAAATATGCAATGGCTTAAAGACAATCTTTTCAGTCACTAGCGTTTGGCAAACTGGACAGAGATGTGCAAAAAGAAACTACATAGCTTTCTTACACCATACATAAAAATAAATTCAAAATGGACTACAGACTTGAATGTAAAACCTGAAATCATGCAATTCTTAGAAGAAAACTTAGGCAGTAAACTTTTTGATATTACTTTGAGAAAATTTTTGACTGCCTCTTAGGCAAGGTTAGCAACAAAAAAGAAACAGATGAGACTATGTCGGACTACAAAAATTTGTGCACAGTGAAAAAAACCATCAACAAAATGAAAAGGCAATTTATTGAATGGAAGAAGATATTTACCAATTATACATCTAATCAGGAGCTAATATCCAAAATATATAAGGAACTCTTTCAATTTAACATTAAAAATCAAACAATCTGATTTTTAAAATGGGTGCAAGATAGGAAGAGAGATTTCTCCCAAGAGAACATAAAAATTACCAACAGAAATGTGGAAATATGCTTAACATCACCAATCATCTAATTAAAGCCACAATGAGATATCACCTCACACACGTCAAAATGGCAATGATGTGGAGAAAAGTTCACTGTTGGGAGGATTATAAATTCACGCTGGGACTATGGAAAACAGCGTAGAGGTTCCTCAAAAAATTAAAAATAGAACTATCATATGACCAAGTGATCCACTTCAGGGTATTTATCTTAAGAAATCCAAAACACTAGTTCACAAAACATGAGGTCTGTCCAGAAAGTATCCATCATGTGCTATGAAAAACAGACATTTATTGAAAAAGATACAAGAAACATTGTACATAGGACAATGATGCCTCATGTCCCACGAAGTAGACACCAAATGACCTCACACAGTTTTCCAATCTTTGTTGACTGCAGCTCATACACGTTCAGCATTCTCAGGTGCTCTGCTTGTTGCAGGCGTTCCAGGACATGGATCACTTTCAATAGATTCTTGACCATCTTTTAAGTGTTTGTGCCACACTTTTATTTGCACTGCACTCATTGCATTGTCCCTGAAAGCCTTCTGAATCAACCAAATAGTTTCCATGGAGGAACATTCAGGCTTAACACAGAATTTTATGCAGATTAGTTGCTCTACTCACTGAGTCATTTTAAATGTGATGGCCACACAGTACACATGCTTGCTCAATGGCATCTATCGCCCCAATGGCTAGTAGAGTGAAATCACCATTGTTCATGCATGCTCATTCCAGTCCACTCTCCTTGGCTGCCAGATTACATTGATGTTGCACAAACCATTCTCATTATATTAACAATGGTGGGACTTTTTCTGGACAGACATCATATATACACTTCTATGTTCATTGCAGAATTACTTACAATAGTTAAGGTATGGAAGTAACCTAGATGTCCTTGAACAAATAATGGTGCCACCTCTTCTTTATCCATTCATCTATTGATGGACATATAGGTTGCATATATATACACACACACAATATATAATATTACTTAGCCATAAAAAGAGTGCAATCTTGCCATTTGTGACAACATGGATAGACCTAGAGTATATTATGGTAAGTGAAACAAGTCAGACAAAGGAAAATACTATATGATTTCACTTATATATGAAATCTAAGAAACAGAGTTAATGGACAAAAAACTCATAGTTAAGGAGAACAAATTGATGGTTGCCAGATAAAAGGGTGTTTTGGCATATAGGTCAAAAAAAGAGAAGAGATTGAGAAATACAAATTGCCAGATATAAATATAGTCATGGGGATGTAAAGTACAGCATGGGGAATACTGTATAGTCAATATTATTGTAATAACTATGTATGGTGTCAGATGATACTAGAGTTATCAGGATGAACACTTTTTAAGTTATATAAATGTTTAATAACTATGTTGTACACCTTAAGTTAATCTAATATTGTATGTCAACTGTAACTGAAAATCCACTTAAAACAATTAAAAATAAAACTACCATATGATACAACACTTTTGCTTCTGGGTATATATTCTAAAGAAACAAAGTCACTATCCTGGAGATATATTTGTATGTCCATGTCCATTGCAGAATTATTAACAATAGCCTAGATTTGGAAATAATCTAAGTGCTCATCAATATATAAATGGATTTAAAAAGTGACATAAATCAAATAGCTAGATAGATACAGATATATAGATATAAACATGTGATTTACTACTATTTTTATGGTAATAAGAAAGAAAATCCTTCTACTTTCACAAGATGGATGGACCTTGAGGGTCCAAAGTGAAATAATCAGACAAAGTACAAACCTGACTTATATGTGGAATCTAAAAAAAACAAACTCATGGAAACAGAGATGAGACTTGTGGTTGCCAGAGGTAAGGTGTGGGTGACGAACAACTGGGTGAAGGTGGCTAAAAAGTACCAAAAGTACTTTTTCAGTTATAAAATAAATTCTGAGGACATAATGTACAACATGATGACTTTAGATGACAATATTATACTGTATATTTGAAAGTTCCAAAGGTAGTAATCTCAAAAGCTTTTATCTGAAGAAAAACTATTATAAATATGTGTGGCGATGGATGTTAAATAAACTTATTGTGGTAATTATTTTACAATATATACATATATACAATCATTATGTTGTACACATAAAATTAATTCAGTATTACATGTCATCATATCTCAGTAAAACTGGATATCAAATAAAAAATAAAATTGGGGGAAAGCAGCAATAACTTGTTACACAGCAATACATAATAACTAATACGATTAATTAATGTTAGTCTTCTCATTGTTTCAGGCACTTCATCACAATATCAAATTGTCACTTAATGTTACTATTAATAAATTTTCTCTTCACTCATTGTTTCATGTCTTATCTGTCCAACAAAATTATTTTAACTTTTTAGTAAATATAATTACTTAATCTCAAATTAGTTGGATACACCATACACACAAATGCTGATAAATATTTGTCCATTGGTGGCTTTGCAAAATTACATACAAAACCCTTGTGTAATCTTCAGAATGCTTTATAGGCTGGAATGATATGGCCACATGTTGTGGATATCTGGTGGTATCTCTCTACTTCCTTCCCCTTCATCATATCAATTGTTTTTCTTTTCTAATCTCAGCATCCCCTGGCTGTAATGAGACATGCACTTGACTCACTAACAGAGATTAGTTAGAGAAGATTTGTGCACAAGCTTCTGTGAAGATCCCTCTCCATCCTCCAATACAGAGGACAAGATATTGAGGCTAATGGCTAAAGAGCAGCCACGAACATGCCCTGAGAGTTAAGGCAACTGAGGAAGACAAAGCAAGAATAGAGCAACCAAGATGACAGTTTTTGAGGTACTGGATTAAACCTCTCTTAAAGCCAGAATTATGTCTCCTCATATAAAAGGCATTTTGTCCATGATTTCCTATAACTAGGTATGAAAATAAACCTGACTGATACATTACCTAAAATGTTAATGATATATATATGATATATATATATACACACACATATATATGTATTATATAATATACATCATTCTTGATCTTTCTAAACCTTTTTAAGCTTGATAAATTTTGTGGACTCAACATGGTATATTGTACTTTTACTAACTGATAATTAGGAAAATGACAGAAATATTAAAGTTGTTTTTATTTTAGTCATCACATGATTATCTTTATCCAAGTGAAAAATACTACTGCATCCAAATTTAGAATGATATTTGCTCAGCCTATGAGCAATACTTGGAGCTCATGAGCATTTGCTATTGGTTTGTGGCTTCAGACCTCCAGAAATACAAGACAAAAGGTAAAAATGGGAACCAGGCTAGAGTATGGGGAAAGGGAGGTTGAATTAAAGAGTTTGAGAAAGAAAGATATGGAAAGACATTCCAAGCATCTACAGCATGGCAACAAGTGCTTTTGCAAAGGGACTGCAGGCCTGAGCATATGTGGACCATTCACTTAGACTTGACAATTTTCCATGGAAATAGTTTTTAGTGCAAACAAGCCAGTGCATAAACTTGAAGCTTGAGAATGTGGAGCTTGAACTAGAAGAAAGAAGTCATTTGAGTTTTCAATTCTGTCTCATAATACATTTATATTTGGCCACAGAAATTTAAATTTTCTTGTCTTGTTCCTTAATATGCAAAATTTTAAGTGAAGAGATAACATTGCACATCAGTCTGTTTAATTAGACATATGTCTAAGAACAAAAATATTCAAACCACTTTGTTCTTCAGAAAATTATCTCCCTTTATTAACAATGTCACTCCAATAAATTTAATAAAAAATAAAATTAAAAAGAACACTAAGAAAGAAAATTACCATATTTATCACTCCATTCACCTATTGAAGGACATCTAGGTTGCTTCCAACAGTATGAATAATTTTGCTATAAACATCTATTTATAATTTTTTTGTGTGAATGTAAGTTTTCAACATATTTATGTTACCAAGGAGCATGACTGCTGGATCAAACAGTGTTACAGACTGAATGGTGCCCCCCCCCAAAATTTGTATGTTGAAGTCCTAATGCCCAATGAGACTGTATTTGGAGATAGGGCCTTTAAGGAAGCAATTAAAGTTTAACAAGGCTATAAAGGTGGGGCCTTAATTTAATAGGAAGTATGTCTTTATAAGAAGAAAAGACAACAGAGCTCACCCTCTCCCTAGGAGCAGTGCATAGAAAAGAAAAAAAAAGTCATATGAGGACACCAATGAGAAATCTTCAAGCAAGGGGCTTCACCAGGAACAAACCTTGCTTGTATCTTAATCACAGATTTCCAGCCCTGAGAGCTATGAGATAATTTCTGTCATTTAAGCCACACACTGCGTGGTATTTTGTTTTGATATATATAGTTCAAGTAGTCCAATACATATGATAAGACCATTTACTTACTTTACTGTACAATTTTGCATTCCACAGGCAATGAATGAAAGTTTCTACTGCTCTACATCTCTACCAGCATTTGGTGTTATTAGTGGTATCCCATTGTTTATTTAATTTGAAATTTTTAATGACATATGATATTAAACATCCTTTTATGTCACTGTTTGCCATCTGTATATCTTCTTTGGTAAGGTGGCTATTCTAATCTCTCGCCCATTGTTGCAGGTGAGTTGTTTGTTTTCTTTTTGTTAAGTTTTAAGTGTTCTTCGTATATTTTGGATAAGTTCTTTTTCATATGTCTTTTGAAAATATTTTCTCCCAATCTGTAACTAAAATGAGTACTTAATTTAAATAGGTTTTTTAAATTTAAATATAATTCATATACCATAAACGTCAACCTTATAAAGTGTAAATTTTCAATGGAGGTAGCATGTTTACTGTTTAATTCCAGAACATTTTTATCATTCCAAAACAAACCCATATGCATTGGCAGTCATTCTCCACTCCCCAACCCCTAATATCCTGGAAATCACTCGTCTACTTTCTAACTTCATGCATTCTGAAAAGTCCATAAACTTAAATCCATACAGTATGTGGCCTTCTGGACTCCTCTCACTTAGCATAAAATTTCGAGGTTCATTCATGTTTTACCATATATTAGTACTTAATTTCTTTTTATGGCTAAATAGTATTCTATTGCATAAATATATCACATTATATTTATCTAGTCATCCGTGGTGAAGATTTGTGTGGGTATGTGTTTTCAAATCTCTTTGGCATCTACCTAAGAGTAGAATTTCTAAGTCCTTTGTTAATGATGCTTAACTTATTGAGAAACTGACAAACAGCTTTTCAAAGTGGCTGAACCATTTTACATTCCTACCAGCAACCTATGAGTGTATCATCTTCACCTTACTTATTATTGCCCATATTTATCATTATGGTCATCTTAGTGGTGGGAAATGATATCTCCAAATTAGATTTTTTATTTCTATTTTTCTAATGGCTAATAATGAATATCTTTTCATGTGCTTATTGGCCATTTGTATATCATTCCTGGAGAACTGTGAATTGAGATCGTTTCCCATTTTTAATTGGGTTATTTGCTTTTTGTTATTGAGTTGTAGGATGTCTTTATTATTCTAGATACAATTACCTTATCAGATATGTGATTTAGAAATACCTTGTCCCATTTTGTGGTTTGTCTGTTCACCTAATGGTGTCTTTTCAAGCACAGAAATGTATAATTTTGATGCAATCCAATTCATCTATTTTTTTTTCTTACTTGTGTTTTTTAAAGGTGAAAGACACCTTTTTCCTTTATTTTTCTTACCTTCAAATCTTTTTATCCTTTTTTTTCTTGTACATCATGGGTGTCATGGGTTGCTTAATATTTCTGCCCATCTAAGGCACTAATTTTATGTGCCATTGGAACTGCAGTTTTTAATTAAATAATTAGCTTCACCTTCAGTGAAAATAAACAGGTTAAGCTATTTCCTTCTTTGACAAGAATCAAAATTCTCAAGCCATAGAGTACCTCAGGTCCCTGCAGCTTAGAAACTGCATCTGTGAGAAATTGCGTCCTTCCGTCAGTGGCATTTCAGGAGGAGGGGTATGTTTCCTGTCTAGTAAAACTCTCATCAAGTTTCAGTCCAAATAAAGCTGAAAGAGTTTACAGATTGTGAGGATGGAGGGCAGGGAACTTTTGATGAGAGTTGCTCCACACATTTGTTTTTTTAGTACTAGGCTTGCCAGTCAAAGAATAAGCTCATGCTTAACCCAGTATAGACTAAACAGCCAGGGGCCTGGGGATGAGAATTTGCTTACAAAGGAATTTCCTGCATGGTTTGGAGGTCAATGGCAGTGAAAAAAGTTAGTTGAGGGACTTAAATCATGACTCAACATATGTTCATGAATGTAAAGTCCCATCTTTGCATCTAAAGACTGTAAGCAGGGCAATCAGAGAGGGAGCTTTCACTTAACTCCACTAGCAAAAGGCAAATGCCCAGCAGAGTATTACTCCACATGGACACCTCATGCTCTCCTCCTATAAAACAGTAAAACTAGGTCATGTCCCCAACTGTTTAGGGCTAGAACTTTCAAATTAAAAAAAAAAAAGTCACATACCACAGCATAGTATCCAAAAAGAAAAGACTAGAATTTTCCAACTCTAATTACTTTAGTGAGTTTTAAAAATTGAAATGATTTGTGCCAAAATTATATAACTAGAATTTAGTTCTTATGACTACTCTACTAGTGAATATAATCAGTGATCTAAAATTCATTTCTCATAGTGCTTACATAAAATGCAACAGAAAATAATCCAAATTACCAAAGTTAGTCTATATTTAAGACATAATAAACATTGGAGAAGAAACACTGAAAATTAGAGTTTTGACTTTAAAAGATTTGGAATAAATGGAAAGCATTAATTAGGAGGAGTAACTCTCAAGAGTGAATAATTAGAATATGTAATTATACTCCACCAATGCTAGAAAAGAAACACTGATATTAAATAATCCTGGTTTTTAAAAAAATATTATAAAACCAATATGCCATGATAACATAAGTAAAAACTTCCATGAGGGTTATGCAGCAATAATAATGACTATCAAAAGAAATGACAGTAAAACATATAATATGGTGGGGAAGCAGGTTGTCACACACGATTTGGACTTGAGTTTTCCCCATCCCAACCACTCGCCTTCTCCTCTAGGTTCAGACTTTCCACCTGTATCATATAGAATGTCTTTAAAGCATCCTCCTCTGGAACCTGAGGTAGTTATTTTTCTCTCTGATTCAGGACCACCCTAGGCATATCTATATGGAGGTTCACCACACCATGTAGTGACTGAGCTCCTAGGAGGCAAGATCAGTGACTTGCTCATCTCTGTATTCCAATGACCTAGGAAGAAACCTAGTAAATAACTGTTAACTGGTGAGTAAATAAATAAATGCATTTCACTTAAATTTATTAATGAAGCTTCATTGTGAATATCACATTATTTCTTAATCTAGAAAATTCAATGTTACTTTACACATGACTGAAATATAGTACATATAGGAAGCAATCCCTTTTATTGCAGAGTTCAGTAGAACTGTTCTATTGAATTAGTCAGACAGAAACAAACATAATGAATTAAAGTGAATACATCACAGAATGTAAAGTAAAATGTTAAAGATTTTGTTTTTTACTGTAGACATAATTTTAATATATTTGAGTGCATAGCACAGGTTCTTCAGAGTCTGTACTGAATGATTTGTAATTAACTCTATTTGTACAGAAATTCTTAAAAATAATGTTGTTGTTGTTTTTCTGGAGCTCCTGATGCTATCAAACTGCTGAGCAAATACTTTTCTAGATTCAGAGGTAAATTTCAGTCTAGTTCTGATAAAATCATCAGAAATTAAGGTGACCTAAATTAACTATTTAGTTTTACTTAGCAAATATTAGAAGGAACTGGTTTGTAGGAAATAATTGATGATGGAAACTATTTTATTGACATAGGTAATTCTTTAGTATAATTTTATATGTCAACTTATTTTGTGTTTTACTTATTTATTTTTGGCTTGCTTTATTTGGAAAATAGACAATCACTTTTGTATTATATCTTTGAACTTTTTAAACAACATATGGAGTTCTTTGAAGAGAAAATATTTTAACTGATCAGCTATCTTTAGATTCAAAATTTTTTAATTCCAGCACTCAATTTAGCTTGATTTTCTCCAAAGAACATCTTTTTCGATCACTGCATTAAAAACTATTGATATCTGAAGTGGTGCAACTTAAATAATGAAGTCCAGTGAAAAAGTTCATTTCCCAAGCCCTAACATAAATCACAATAAGATATTATATGTTAACAACTATCATTCAATCTAATGTAGTGGAACCCAGAAGCTTAGGATTCAAGGCCAAGTCATTCCATTACTAATGTGTACTCTTATGCAAGTCACTTCTCCTATACAATGAACATCATCATCATCAACACCTTCCATGGTGTGGATAGAAGTATTTTAGTGCCTGATACCCAGAAATATACTAAGTGCAAATTCTGCAAATTAGTCTGATCATAAGTATTGCCTAGAGTACTTATTTTGTGAACCCCTGGCTGGTTTGGCTCAGTGGATTGAGCGTCGGCCTGCGAGCTAAGTGTCGCTGGTTCGATCTTCCAGTCAGGGCACATCAGAGAAGGAAAACTCTGACTCCAAAAAACCTCCGCTGCCTTGCGGCATACCTCTTCAGGGGAAAGGCTAAGGGAGTAAACCGCGACAGAAAATCCGGAGCCGGAGTCCCTAAGGCGGTTTGACGTTGTAGTCAACACCGGCAACTCCTGCGGCGCACCTGAAGCCAAGCTGTATTGACTCCGTCTTTCCCTTGGACCCTTCAGCTGCGAAGAGAGGGGGGGTCTGCTGCATGGGCAACAGCAGACCCTCCATATCACCCTGCCCAGGCTCTGTAGCTTCAGCTTCACTGGAGAGGACACTCCAGCGTCATCGCAAGATGTCGATTCAACACGGGAGGAGACAGATACCGTGTCACTCCCGAGTTGGACTGCACAGCCATTCTTGGCGGTGCAGATAGACTCTTAAGAAGCTACACCATCGTCTCTCGAGACGGACGGCTGCCGACGACGACGACTTATTTTGTGGGGGAAAAAAAAAAAAAAAGCGAACCTGAGTTCCTACCTCCAGCCCATTGAATCTGAATTTCCAGTGACTATCATAGTAATCTGTCTAATTAACTAGCACCCCAAGTAATTCTTATGGTGGAAGTTTGAGAAACTATGCTAAAGGATACACTAATCTGTTCTCTGAATCTATGAGCTTGGCTTGTTTTATTTTTAAATTCTCCCATATAAATGAAATCATATGTTATTTGTCCTTCTCAATCTGACATATTTCACTTGGAACACCCTCAAGGTTCATCTGTGTGGTCACAAATGTCAGGATTTTATTCTTTCATAAGGCTGAACAGTATTTAATTATATGTACTGTACATACCATATTTTCCTTATCCACTAACCTATCAGTGGACACAGGTTTTTTCTAGACCTTGGCTATTGTGAATAATGCTACAATAAACACAGGGGATAAACATATAACTTTTTAAATTACTGTTTTCATTTTCTTTAGATAAATATCCAGAAGTGGAATTGCTGGGTCATGTAGTAGTTTTATTATAAATTTTTTGAGAAACCTCCATATTATTTCCCATTGTGACTGCACCAATTTACATTCCCACCAACAGTGCACAAAGGTACTTTTTCTTCACATCTTCATAAATACTTGTTAATTCCTGTCTTTTTTTTTTTTTTTTTTTTTGTAACAGCTATTCTGACAGGTATGAGATGGTATCTCATTGTGGTTCTGATTTGCATCTCTGATGACTGGTAATGTTGAGCATTTTTTCATGTGCCTGTTGGCCATCTGTATGTCTTCTTTAGAAAAATGTCTACTCAGATCCTCTACCCATTTTTTAATTGGAAATTTTTTGCTATCGAGTTTCTATATATTTTGGATATTAATCCTTCATTAAATATATGATTTGCAAATATTTTTCCCACTCAGTAAGTTGTAGTTTCATTTTATTGATGACTTCCTTTACTGTGAAGTTCTTATTTTTACGTTTTTTAAGCAACAACAGCAGCAAAAGATTCTTTAGTAAAAGCTCTTCATATGATAATTGATCTTATGAACTTAGATTTTAACATCAATTATCACACATTACACACAGTATCTCACTTTTACATCACTGTTTAAAATAATTTACATCTACATAATAAACCTCAAATGAATTGGTTTGGAAAATGTTTATTTTTTATTTTTTTATTTTTTAACCACAGCTCACATTCAATTTCATTCCACACCACTTTCAGATGTGCAGCAAAGTGGCCAGGAAATCATGCACTCTGCAGAGTGGTCCCTCTGCTGCCCCAAGCACCCATTTGGCCCCATACCCAGTTCTCTCCACATTATTGACTATATTCTCCGTGCTCCAATCTGCACCTCAGTAGCTATTCTGCAACTACCATTTTGTACTGCTTGATCCCTTCATCTTTTTGCCCAGCACCCCATCACACTTCCTTCTGACAGCTGTCAGTCTGTTCTATCCATGAGTCTGTTTCTATTTTGTTTGCTCATTTAGTTCATTAGATTCCACATGTAAGTGAAATCATAGGGTATTTGTCTTTCTCTGATAGGCTTATTTCACTTAGCATGATACCTTCTAGGTCCATCCATGCTGTTGCAAAAGGTAAGATGTCCTTCTTTTTTATAGCCAAGTAGTGTACATGTACCACTGCTTTTTTATCCACTCATCTACTGATGAACAATTGGGTTACTTCTAAATCTTGGCTACTGTAAATAATGCTTCAATGAACATAGGGGTGCATATATTCTTTCTAATTAGTGTTTTTCAGTTTCTTTGGATATACTCTCGGGAACATAATTGCTGAGTCATAAGGTAATTCCATTTTTAATTTTTTGAGTAACCTCCCCACTGTTTTCTATAGTGGTTGTACCAATCTATGCAGAAGCTTTTTAGATTGATTGAGTCCCACTTGTTTATTTTTGTTTTCAGAGTCAGAATCAGAGTCTAATAACCTTTTAGAATCAGAGACAAAGAGCTTTTGCTATTAGAGTCAGAATTTTAAAAAATTATCACTAAGACTGATGATGTCCAGGAGCTTACCACCTATAAATTCTTCTAAAAGTTTTATGGTTTCTGGTCTTACATTCAAGTTTTTAATCCATATTTAGTTAATTGTTGTGTATAGTATGATAGTAACCTACTTTCATTTTTTTACAGTGTCCAATTTTCCCAACACCATTTAGTAAAGACACTGTCCTTTCCCCATTGTATACTCTTGTCTCCTTTGTTGTAAACTAATTTACCATATAGGCATGGGCTTATTTCTGAGATCTCTATCTGTTTCATTGATCTATGTGTCTGTTTTTTATCCAATACCATACTGTTTTGATTATTCTATCTCTTTAATATAGTTTGAAATCAGGACGCATGATACCTCCACCTTTGTTCTTTCTTAAGATTGCTTTAACTATTTGGGTCTTTTTATGTTCCATAAAAATTAAGATTATGTATTATATTTCTGTGGAAAATGTCATTGAAATTTTGGTAGTGCACTGAATCTGTAGATTCTTTGGGTTAGTATGGACATTTAAGTAACATTAATACTGTCAGTCCATGAGCACACAATATCATACCATTTATTTGTGTCTTCTTCAGTTTCTTTCATCAACGTCTTATAGTTTTCACAGTGCAAGTCTTCCACCTCCTTGGTTAAATTTATTCCTAGGCATTTTGTGCCTGTACATGCAATGGTAAACAGGATTATTTTCTTTCTTTATCTTTTTAATACTTCATTGTTTGTGTATAAATACACAGCAGAATCTTGTATATTGATTTTGTATCCTGGAACTTTAATGAATTTTATTTTTTAGTTCTAATATAATAAACAGTAGAGTCTTTGGGGTTTTATACATATATATAATTATGTCATCTGCAAATAGTGACGGTTGCACTTCTTTCTTTCCAATTTTGATTTCTTTTATTTCTTTTTCTTGCCCAATTGCTCGGGCTAGGATTTCCAATGCTATGTTGTTTAAAAGTGGCAAGAGTGGGCATTCTTGTCTTGTTCCTGATCTTAGATAAAAAGCTTTTAGCTTATAATCATTGACTATAATGTTAGCTGTGGACTTTTTAATATATAGCTTTTATTATGTTGCAATAAACTCCACCTATTCTCACTTGTTGAGAGTTTTTATAACACAAACATTGAATTTTGTCAAATGCTTTTTCTGCATCAATTAAGATGATACATTTTTTAAAATACTCACCCGAGGGTATGTTTATTGATTTTAGAGAGGGAGGGAAGGTGGAAGGAGAGAGACATCAATTTCAGAGAGAAACAACAATCAATTGCCTCCTTTATAAGCCATGGTTAATTTTTATTCTTAATTTTCTTAATGTTGATTGGTTTGTGAATGTTGAAACATTTTTGCATTATGGGAATAAATACCACTTGATCATGGTGTGTGATTCTTTTGGTGTATTTTTGAATTGAGTTTGCTAATACTTTGTTGAGGACTTTTGAAACTGTTCATCAAGGATATTGGCCTGTAATTTTTTTTTTCTTGTAGTTTCCTTGTCTGGTTTTGGTATACTGACTTAGAATAAGTTTGGAAGCATTCTTGCCTCTTCAGTTTTTTAAAAAAGTTTGAAAAATATTGATATTAATTATTCTTTAAATGCTTGGTAGAAACCATCTGTTTATGGACTTTTGTATGTTGAGGGATTTTTAATAACCAACCCAATATCATTCCTAATAAATAGCCTTTTCAGATTTTCTATTATTTTATGATTCAGACTTGAAAGGTTAGGTTACATGTTTCTAGGCATTTATTCATTTCTTCCAGGTTTCTAATTAGTTGGCCTATAATTGGTCCTAGTAATTTTTTATGATCCTTTGTGTTTCTATGCTCATTTGTAATGTCTCTCTCTTTTTTTTTTTTTTTTTTTTCATTTTGTTTCTTTGAGCCCTTTCTTTCTTTCTTGGTTAATCTAGCTAAAGTTTATCATATTTCTTTATCTTTTCAAAGAACCAGCTCTCAGTTTTTTTGACCTTTGCTATTGTCTTTTTAGTCTATTTTTTCCTCTCACCTAGTAACTGAGCTTTGTTCTTTTCTAGTTTATTGAGGTTAAAGTTAGATTGTTAATTCGAGATTTTTCTTGTGTCACTCACTCCTACCATAGTGCATTGGCACTAAATGTCTGCACACATTGGGTTAAGGTAGGCACATAATACCATAAACTTCCCTCTTAGAACTGCTTTTGCTGTATTCCATTAATTTTGGTATGATGCAGGTCCATTTTCATTTATATCAAAGCATTTTTAATTTCTCTTTTGATTTCTTTATTGAACTATTGGTTGATCAGTATCACTTTGTTTAACAACCACATATTTGTGATTTTCCTAGTTTTCTTCTTGTAATTGATTTCTAGTCTCATACCATTGTGATTAGAAAGAATATTTTATATAATTTGTATTCTTTCCTTTGAATTGATTGTTCTGTATATATCTATTAAGTTAATCAGACCTAATGTGCCATTTAAGCTCAATATTGCCCTATTGATTTTCTCTCTGGACGATCTATCCATTAATGTAAGTGAGACACTACATTCTCCTATTACTATTGTACTGCTATTTGTCCCTTTAGATCTATTAATATTTGCTTTATATATTTAAGTGCTCCTGTGTTTGGTGTATAAGTATTTAGAAATGATATATTGTTTTTTTGAATTGACTTCTTTTATGTAATGCCATTCTTTTTAATTTTTATAGTCTTTGTTTTAAAGTCTAATATTTTTTATATAAGTATAGCTACCCCTAATTTCCTTTGGTCCCTATTTGCATGGAACATCTTTTTCCATCCCTTCAATTTCAGTCTCTGTGTTCATTCATCTAAAGTAAGCAGCATATAGATTTTATAACCCAGTCAGCCACTTTTTGTGTTTTGATTAGATAAATTTAGTTTATTTGCAATTAAGGTAATTTTTTAATTTTTGTTTTATTTATTGTTTTTATATTATAGCTGTCCTGCTTTTTCCCCCATTGCTCCACACCCACCCAACTTACCTCTTCTCCCACAGTCAATCCCCACTTCATTGTACATATCGATGGGTTATTTATACTACTGATAGGTATGTACTTATTGCCATGTTGTTCATTTTTTTCTATCTTGTTTCTATCTTTTTATTTTTTCTCTTCTTCTCTTGCCTTCTTTTGGGGTTCATTTCTGGGCTCTCTATTATGTTCTACAGACTTATGTTTCTGTTTTTATGCCAGTGCCATGTTATTTTGATAGCTATGGTCTTATAATATAGCCCAATACCAAGTTGTGTAATACCTTCAGTTTCGTTCTTTCTTTTTTTAAATGTAATGTTGTGGAGTCTTTTATGTTTTTTTGTTTGTTTTTTGTTTTGTTTTTAACAAGGTTACTTTATTTTTATTATTTTATTTTTTTATTTATCTGTTTTTAGAGAGAGGAGAAAGGAGAAAAGAGGGAGAGAAACATCAACGTGCAGTTGCCTCTCATGCACCCCCAACTGGGGACCTGGTGTGCAACATAGTCATGTGCCCTGACTGGAAATCGAACCACTGACACTTGTTTCGCAGGTCAACGCTCAATCCACTGAGCCACACCAGCCAGGGCTTGTTCTTTTTAAAAAAAATATGCTTTATTGATTATGCTGTTACAGTTGTCCCAATTTCTTTTTTCTTTCTTCCTCTCCACCCAGTGACCCATCTCCCTCCAGTTGTTTCCCCCTGCCCCCTTAGTCCATGCCCACTGGTTGTGCATATAGTTCTTCTCAACATCTTTCTGTCTACTCTACTTCCTCCTACTATGCTTCTTAATTCCTGTACCATCTTCCCCCTTCCCCCTCCCCACTGATCTCCCCCCATAATGTTTCCCATACCTATAATTCTTTTTTCACTCTCATTGCCGACTTAGTTTGCCTTTGTTTTGGTTCCCTAGCTTCTGTTGTTGGTTGTTGTGATACAGTTTTCATTCTAATGTTCATAGTTTTGATCCTCTTTCACCTAAACAAATCCCTTTAACACTTCATATAACAGAGGTTTGGATCTGATGAACTCCTTCAGTTTTACTTTGTCCTGGAAGCACCTTCTCTGCCCTTCTATTCTGAATGACAGCTTCACTGGATAGAGTAGTTATGGTTGTAGGTTTTTGCTTTTCATTATTTCTTGCCTGCAGAGTTTCTTTTGAGAAATCAGCTGATAGTCTTATTGGGACCCCTTTGTACATAATTCTTTTCTTCTCTCTTGCTGCTTTTAAGATTCTCTCTTTATCCTTAATTTTTGATATTTTGATTATAATGTGTCTTGGTGTGGTTCTCCCTGGGTCCAGTTTTTTTTGGAACTCTCTGTGCTTCCTGGACCTGTAAGACTATTTCCCTCCCCAAGTTTGGGAAGTTCTGCTTTATTATTTTTTCACAGAATTTTTCAATTTCTAGTTCTTCTTCATCTTCTGGCAACCCTATGATTCAGCTGTTGGCCCACTTATAGCTGTCCAGAGGTTTCTGAGCCTCTCTTCATTTTTCTCACTTTTCATTTCCTATTTCTGTACTGGTTGAATGCTCCTTCTCTCTGTTCTGATTTGTTGATTTGATTCTTGGTTTTCTTTCTCTTACCACTAGTTTCATATGTGTTTTTGTTCCTTTCAGCAGGATCGGCCTTCATTTCTTCCCCGTCTTGTTTAAGATCTGCTGTCAAGTCTGTAAGCATTCTTATAACCAAAGCTCTGAACTGTGCTTCAGAAAGATTTTCTATCTGCTGTTTCTTTAGATTAGATATTTGCTGTCAGGTCAGCTGCGTCACTGGGATCTCTATCATGATATGTGCCATCCTGACTGTTTTGTGTTTACCTTTGCTTCCTGGGCAGGGCTGTCACACATCCTATGCTATAGGGGGTGGAGCCTTATGCACTCGTCACAACCAGGCAACCCTTCTCATCGTGCTGTGGTGTTTTCTGTGGGGTGAAGGTCCAAGATGGATTCCTGCCATTCACTCTCTACTGAGTGACCAGGAGCCTCCTTCTCCATCCCCACCCCCTCCAGGCCTCACAATCCAAGGCAATGGGGGTCTGCCTACCTCAGCACTGGAATCAAAAGCTGACGGGTCTGGTCAGCAGCCGGGGTGCTCCTCAGGTGCTTCTCACCTCCCCTTAAATAAAGGTGTCCATGTTTACCACCGTCCCGCCTCCATCACTGCTGCTGCCATCGCCAGCACAGCTTGACCTTTCTGCCCCAGCTTCACCCCTCCAACCCGTCCAGGTGAGCACCACTTCTTTATAACTTCATACGTTGGACTTCCATTTATTTTATGGAATTTCTGGTTATTTCTGGTTGTATTCCTTCCTAGCTGTGGAGGGAGATGGAGCCTGTCAGTCTAGGCCTCCATCTTGACTGGAAGTTTCCTGTGTATGTTTGCCTCTGTGTCTTAGGTAGAGCTGTCACTCTTGTTATGTTGTAAGGGGTGGAGTCTTAGGGATTTCTCAGTACAGGGAGACCTGTTTCACCACATTGTGGCACTGTATATGGGGGAGGGGTCTGAGAAGGAACAATGCCACTTGCCCAGCACTCACCCCTTTTCCAGGCACTTATCTCACTTTCGTGTGGGACTAATGTCTCTCTACATGTTTCCCTGGCTGTCGTTGCCAGAGTGGATGGGTCAGCGAACATTCTAGGACTGTGGGGGCCCTTTAAACAAGTGGACTCTGCTGAGAGACTGGAAGTTTCTGCCTCCACCCCAACCCCTACTAGTTTGCACAGTCAAAAGCAATGAGGCTTAATTTTCCCTGGTGCTGGGATCATGAGCTGTGCAGTCTGGTGAGGAGCTGGGAATGCTCCCCAAGTGTCCCTCCTGACTCTTTAAAATGTGCAACTGTGCTTTCCGCCAGCTTGCCGCTGCTGTTGCTTCTGTTGCCACCACCACACCATGTCCTCTCTGCCCCGGCTCCACCCCTCCTACCTGTCTGGATGAGTATTTCTTCTTTATATATTTGTTTGTTGGACTTCCATGCAGTTATATTTTCTGGAACTTATGGTTGTTTCTAGTTTCGAGGTAGTTATATTCATTCTTAGTTGTGGAGGGAGATGCAGCATGTATACCTCCATCTTGGCCAGAAGTCCCAGTTTTGTTCTTCTTGAGATTGCTATAGCTATTTGGGGTTTTTTTGTTGTTCCATATACATTTTAGGATTGTTTGTTACAGTTCTGTGAAACATATCATTGGTTTTTTGATAAGGATTGCATTGAATCTACAGATTGCTTTGGGTAGTAAGGACATTTTAATGATGTTAATTCTTCCTATTCTTGAACTTATATTTGCTTCCATTTATTTTTATCTTCTGCAAGTTCTTTCTTCCATGTCTCATAGTTTTCGCAATATAGGTCTTTTATTTCCTTGGTTAAGTTTATTCCTCGGTATTTTTAATGTATTTTTAAATGAAGTTTTTAACATTTCTCTTTCTGATAGTTTATTATTTGTGTATAAAAATGTAACTGATTTCTGAGTATTAATTTTATACTCAATTCATATGTATCAGTTCTAATAGTTTCGTGGTGGAATCTTTGTTTTCTATTTTATTTTTAATAACTTTTTCTCAAAGGGAGAGATCTAGTCAGGAACTAGTTTCAGGCTGATTGGGAGCCAGACTCTCAAGCAGCATCTTTTAAAGTATGTAAATATATGTAGTGCTATGGAACAGCAGTTGTAAACCTTGCTGGCTTCCAGATCAGGTGATTAGGAGGTGTCCCCTGGTGACAATTGCAAATGTCATGGCTCCTGATTAGAGTTTATGTTCATTTCTGAAAAATGTAGGTGAGCTTTAGTGAGACAGAGGGAAAGCACCAAAATGGTGACCTGAAGCTTACATTCCCTGAGAGCATCTCTGTAGCTTCTAGCTGTTTGGCAAACTTGAAGCCTGTCCCTCAGCTGAAGCTCCAAGACAAGTAAATTGGCTTCTTTAAAACAAAAACAAAAAACCTAGGTATGTATTTTATTCAGCTGTCTGTGCCCTGTGAGTTGTCACCAGCTAAGAACTGTCAGTACAATTCTTACAATCTTTTTTGGAATGCAAGCCCCACACTACCACCACCAGAGCTAGACAATTAGGTAGCATCCCTTGTGTGGCAGCCACAAAAACCAGGACAGCAGATGTAAAAAAGACACTGGTGCTCTGAAGCATAGTAGAGAAAGAACATGAAGATAATGCCTACCTTCTGAGGTCTCTGGAAAGGTTATAAATGGTCCTTGAATGTTTAATTCCCCTTAGGCTGTAGCCCTGATGATAAGCTCACAGAAAGTCTGAGTTCCTGGGTGTGTGGCCTCTTGCTGTGCACTGAGGGTAGGAGCTATTTAAGAATGTTTCTGCATTGATTCTAGTCCAATGAGATATGCAAGTGTAAGCCCTGCTGACTTGCAGAGCCAGAGGATGCAGAGGCCCTGACAGAAATTGTGAATATCAGGGAGCCAGACAAGGGTATAAACTTTTTTTCTGGTAAGTACTGGCAGGGTTGAGTAAAGCAGAGACTGTATCCACTGGTCTCCATGTCTTAGAACACCTCTGTAGTCCCTATAAGTGTGACAGACTTGACTGGGCATACAAATAGACTTCTTTCTCAGAAACACTGGGGCTGTGTTTCACTCTGCTGTCTGTGCAGTGTCATGTGGGTGGTGATCTGCCAAGAAGTCTCTGGTTGTTAGTGTTCCATGGGACCAAAAACACAAATCTTCCCAGCCTCCAGAGCCAGGAGATCAGGGAATGCCTCCAGACTGCTGCAACAAAAATTGGGGCAATGATTAGAAAAGTTATACCAAGTATGTACAAAAGATCCCCTCTAATTGATACTGGCACTGTAGAGTGTGGCAGAGGGAGCGTACAAAGGTACCTGACAAGGAAAAAAACGGGAAAAAGGGATGGAACCCTCTGGTTTTAGGAAACCTTTTGCCTTTCAAACCTAGAACGTTATGTTTCTCTGTTGTTATCCTTAAGGTGCTCTTATTTTCCTTATCCCTGCCTACTTACTTATAAATACAAAGTATTTACAAAGTGTGTCTATTTTATGCCAAGATCCAGTAACCAGCCTCCTGTTTTTTCCTGTTTCATATGGGGAACTCCCACTGAGGCCATAGGTTCAGTTTGCAGGAAACGTAGTGAGGCAGTAGGGAAAAAAAGGAAAAGTATTGTGGGAATCTGTGTACCTATCCATATATACCACTTATCTGTGCCTTTTGGACCTTCTCAGATCCTGTCTCATACATACCTTTTTATTTAAAAACAGAATGTTGTTCAATCCAACTTTATGATTCAATTAATACAATAATATAATACCCAGTTCATAATGTACCCCTTGGGTCTATAAGTTGGTATCTCATAGTCAGCTATTTGGTGTCCACAAGGGACAATTAGCAAGTCAGATGCAACTTCTCAAATAGAAAATAACTGTAGCCAGAAGAGGACAAAGCCTTACTCTAAAACCTCAGAAATCTGCTCTATGATTCTACTATTGATGTTTGCCAATTTTTCATTCAATATCCTTATCTGTCACAGACACTTACAATACCACTTTATTTGTTGGATTATACCGCTCAAGAATCAGGACAGCTTGTATAGAAAGAAGCTAGAGCTGTACAGTCTTCTTCACCTAGAAGACTTACAGAACAGCGTACTCAAATATACTATGTGTTTCTTCTAAAATTCAGAGGTCCATTCAGCATTGTTCTCTTTCTTCATGATAAACAGAACAAGGTTCAGTTGTTTGTCTTTAACTTCCACCATTTTGCTGTTTGCTTTCTGTATGTAATATCTGTTTATTTCTCAATTTCTCCATTATTGTTCTTTCTGTGTTTAATTTTTTGTTGTGCACTATTTTTTTATTTCCTGAAAAGTACATTTTTTGTTATTTTCTTAGTGGTTACTTTGGTGATTACAATTGATATCTAAAATTGAAACAGCCTATTTTGAATTAAAATCAATTTAGTCTACATAGTGTACAAAATTCTGCTTTTGTACAGTTCTGTCCTTCTTCCTTCACATTGCTATTGTCACAGGTAGATCTCATTTTTATATATTGTGCACCCATTGAGATAGATATTTAATTATTGTCTCATGCATTTGTCTTTTAAATTATATATAAAAAAGTAGAAATTAAAAACCAAAAACACATTAATATTGGCTTTTATATTTACCTATGTAGTTACTTTAACCAATGTTCTTTATTTCTTCCTATGACTGTAAGTCCTTTTATTTCCACTGAAGGAATTCCTTTAGCATTTCTTTAGGCAGATACAAGAAATGAATTCCCTCAACTTTTGTTTGTCTTGGAATGGTTTGATTTAGTCTATTGTCTTAAAAATAGTTTTGCTAGATATAAAAGTCTCAGTTGAAATCTATTTTTCAGCATGTTAAATATGTTATCAAATATGTCACCTCACTCTATTCTGGTCTCCATGGTTTCTGCAGAGGTCTGAGCTATTTATCCAATTGAATATTTCTTATACATATGAATCAATTTTCTTGCTGCTTTCAAGATTCTCCTTTTCTTTGGCTTTTGACTAATTATAATGTCTCTCAGATGGTGTCTCTTTGAGTTTATTCTATTTAATGTTCTTGAGTTTCTTGGATATGTAATTTCATAAATTTATCAAAATGGGAATTTTTTTACTATTTTTAAAATATTATTTCTGCTCCTTTATCACCTTCTGAAACTCCCATTATTCACATGTTGGCATTTTCATGGTATCCCACAAGTTTCCAAGGCTCTGTTCATTTCTCTTCATATTTTTTTTCTTTTTTCTTTTCAGACTAGATAATTTCAGTTGACTTATCTCCAAATTCACTGATTCTTTCATCTGCTTAAATCAGTTATTGGACCCCTCAAGTCAATTTTTTATTTCACTTAGTATGCAGTCATGTGGCTTATAATAACATTTCAGTCAATGATGGACTCTATATGTAACAGTGGTACTGTAAGATTATAATAAGCCTGAAAAATTCCTGTCACTTAGTGATGTCCTAGTCATTGTAACATCATAGTGCAATGCATTACTTACATTTATTGTGATGCTAATAGAAACAAACCTACTGCACTGCCAGTTTTATAAATGTCTACACATACAATTACATACAATACATAATATTACTTTATAATAATAATTAACAACTATGTTACTAGTTTATATATTTACTATTTTATTCTTTTGTTTAATTTTTAGAATATATTTTTTCTACTGATTAAAAATATTGCTGTTTTATATCAGCAACAGCCTTATACATGGCCTGAACACCACATCTCTTGATTTGATCATTTTCTCTTGTACTTGATTTAATTTTATGTTGTTTTATAAGTTTAGTGTAGAGTGTTTATAAAGTCTAAGGTAGTGTACACTGATATCCTAGGTCTTCACATTCACTCACCATTAACTCACTGAATCATCCAGAAGCTTCCAGTCCTGCAAGCTCCACTTATGGTAAATGCTCTATACAACTATCATTTTTATCTTTTATACCATATTTTCACTGTACTTTTTCTATGTTTAGATCTCTTCAGATATACAAATACCACAATGTTACATTAGCCTACAGTATTCAGTATAGTAACATTCTGTATAAGTTTAATCTAGGAGCAATATGTTCTACCAGATAGCCTAGGTGTATAGTAGGATATGCCATCTAGGCTTGCATAAGTAAACTCTTGAATGTTCTCACAATGAAAAAAATTAACTAAAAATGCATTTCTCAGAACATACCCCTGTTGTTAAGTGGTACATGACTAATTTTCAGCAGCATTTCTATTTAATTTCTTTGATAATATTTGTCTTTTGATATTCTCTATTTGTTGAGACATTGTTTTCATGATTTTCTTTGGTTCTTCATCCATAATTTTTTAAAACTCTTTGAGTATATCTAAGACAGGTGATTTAAAATCTTTTTCTAAAGGTGCTCAGCATCAACAATAATAAGGTAAACATAAGCCAAAACCACAACAAGATATTATCTCATATCTTTTAGAATGGATATCACCAAAAAAGAGATAAATGTGGAGAAAAAGGAATCCTTGTATATAGTTGGTGGGAATATAAATTGGTACAGTCACTGGGGAAAATAGTATGGATATTCCTCAAAAAATAATAACAGAATTATCACATGATCACTTATAGGTATTTATCTGAAGGAACAAAAAATATCTCTCTAACTCAAAGACAAGAAAACAGGGGAGTGATATTAGCATCTTGGCAGATTAAGAAAGCCCTTTGGTTTCTCCCTTTAAGGTTAATTCAACAAAGAATTCCCTTCTCAGTACACAAATATGTCTGAGAGATCCATGCATTCAGACATCTAAAGGTGAGCATATGGAAATGAGCAGGGAAGGCAGGGAAGGGAGAGAAGGACAGACATGGGTGCCAGACACAGTTCAGTGTCTGCTGTGGCTCCAGCTGATTCTGTAGGAGTCAGAATGCAGCCCTCACATGACAGCCCAGACTGCTGGGGGCAGTGGGGGTGAGGAAGCAATATTTAACCCTGAATGACCAAAGTCCATTGCAGCTAAAGTCAGTGACAAAAACAGAGATATAGCATAGCAATCTGGCAGCTGTCCTTACTAGAGAGAAGGCAAAGTCACAGATGAGTGAACCTGCCTCCCCTCATACTCTTGGTACTTGGGGCCCCTGCTGAGGGGTTATACAGTTGTAGTCCACACTTGGCAGCCCAGAGAACCAGAGGGCAAAACAACATTCAACATTCTGGCCTGAATGGCCAGCACATATTGTGATAAAGTGAAGACTAGATTTGCAGTGTGGGAGGGGACATTACTGGAGAGAAGACAAAGCTGCAGATGTACAAACCCACCTACCCTCACTTTCTCAGCACCCTTGGAATCCAGGTGATGTGGTAGCAGTAGAGGTGCTGGGTTGCCCACACTCAGCAGCCTGGGAGACCGAAGGGGTCAAAGCAAAATTCCTGCCTAAGTTACCAGCACCAACTACAGCTAAATGCAAATGGAGATGCAGCAGCAAAGTCGTCGTTGTCGTCGGCAGCCGTCCGTCTTGAGAGACGATGGTGTAGCTTCTTAAGAGTCTATCTGCACCGCCGAGAATGGCTGTGCAGTCCGACTCGGGAGTGACACGGTATCTGTCTCCTCCCGTGTTGAATCGACATCTTGTGATGACGCTGGAGTGTCCTCTCCAGTGAAGCTGAAGCTACAGAGCCTGGGCAGGGTGATATGGAGGGTCTGCTGTTGCCCATGCAGCAGACCCCCCCTCTCTTCGCAGCTGAAGGGTCCAAGGGAAAGACGGAGTCAATACAGCTTGGCTTCAGGTGTGCCGCAGGAGTTGCCGGTGTTGACTACAACGTCAAACCGCCTTAGGGACTCCGGCTCCGGATTTTCTGTCGGGGTTTACTCCCTTAGCCTTTCCCCTGAAGAGGTATGCCGCAAGGCAGCGGAGGTTTTTTGGAGTCAGAGTTTTCCTTCTCTGATGTGCCCTGACTGGAAGATCGAACCAGCGACACTTAGCTCGCAGGCCGACGCTCAATCCACTGAGCCAAACCAGCCAGGGTTCCAAGAAGGTATAACATATTTAAAATTGTATGCCCCCTTTTGTTTCTGAGGAGTTGAGCTCAATTTGTCTCCCCTACTGAAGCGGTCTTCAATGGAGTCTTCCTGGACTGTTAATTCCATCCAGTGCAATTTTTCTCCTTGGGTCCAGAAATCCCTAATAAGAGTGGGGGTGTGGAGGGGAGGGTTGCCTTCCCACATGAGGAAGGATCATGCAGACTCCAGGTCAGTTGGCTCTCCCCAGAAAGTGGCATGCTTGGTTTAACAGGCTGGCATCCTTTGCTGTATTCCTGGACTCAAGCGGAGGAAAGGCAGAGAGGACTGGAGATGCTTGGGGAGAGCAAAGTACAGATACCATTACTAGGAAGAAGGCAAAGGTGCAGACTAACAAACCCACCTCCTCCTACCTACGCCTTCCCCACGCATCACATGGAACCAGTAGATGCAGCAGAGATATTGCTGATGGTACCTTCTGGTTACAAGGAGGCAGCACCAGCTCTTCGCATGCCTGTAGGCACATTACATGACACATTCCAACACAGGGATGGTATCCTCACACTGATGCAACTTAGTCACAGATGATATGCCCAGTTCCTTGGGAATGTCGGGCATTTTCCATGTCCCAGATTTCACCATTCCACCAAGCTCCCAGAAGTCCCAGTAGTGAGAATAAGAGAAAACTAAAACTTTCAGTATAGCACCATCTACTGGAAAACAAAAGAAAGACCTCTACTATTAAAACAAATTGTTAAAAGCAAAACAGTACCTAAAAAATAAGGTCAGTACCTTACATGCCACACAGAGAAGCAATCTATCAGTTATCATGAAAAAAACCAAGTAACAAAGTAACTGAGAAATAAAATAAAAAGTTTCCAAAAACCAAACTCAAAAACAAGGAAGACAGTTATTTAAATGAAAAGGAATTCAAGATTACAGTTTATAAAATACTCCACAAGGTACAAGAAAACTCACAAAGACAGTTCAGTGAGCTCAGGAATTAAATCAATAAACACAAGAAATACTTTGTCAAAGAGACTAAAACTATTAAAAAATTCTAGGGCTGAAGAACTCAATAAATGGGATGAAGAATAAGTTTGAGAGTATGGGGAACAGAGCAGACCAGATTGAAAAAAGAATTAGTGAGCTCAAAAAGAGAAATCTAGATATGACTCAGTGGAAGAAGAGAGAGAACTGCAAGTTAAAAAATGAAAGAACGGTATGAAAACTATATGACTCCATTACAAAGAGCAATATAAGAATAATGGGTATACCAGAAGAAGAGAGGAAGAATGGAACAGAGATCCTAATCAAACAAATAATCAGTGAGAACTTCCCAAACCTCTGGAAAGAACTGAAACCTTATCTTCAAGATCACCTAATTATCTCAATGCAAAAAGACCTTCTGAAGACACATATGAAAACTCCGAAGAGTTAATGACAAAAAAAGAGTTCTCAAGGTATTAGGAGAAAAAAACTGTAACCTTAAAAAGAAACCCCATTAGATTGTTAACAGATTTTTCAACAGAAACCTTACAAACTAGTGGTGGAATGAAATATTCAAATTACTGAAAGAGCAAAAGCGCCATTTAAGGATACTATATCTAGCAAAATTATCATTTAGATATGAAGAAATAAAAATCTTTTCCAAACAAAAACTGAGAGAATTTACCATTGAGACCTACACTATAAGAAATATTGAAAAGAGCTCCCTTGTAACTGAAACAAAATGATGAAAGTATACAAAACTTTAAGTAAGATGAGAGACAGAAGCAAGAAATCACAACTTTATTTCAGAATAGGGTAATAAATAATTATAATATGCATGTTAAAGGGGGAAGTAAGTTTTACAAAGACTGTAAATTCTGCAGTTGAAACCAACACAACATAAGAAGGTATAATAAAATTTGTGTCAATGAGAACGTAAAAGGGGAGGTGAAAAGGACTAAACTTGTGTAGGTGAGTGAAGATAAGATATAATCAGAAGGAAAAGGACAATATATATTATATATAAAGTGTTTTTACATAAATCTAATGGTAAGCATAAAACAAAAATCTAAAATTGTGACACATAACATAAAAGATAAGAAACAGAGGGGAAAACATCATAGAAAACCACCAAAGTAAAATAGCAGACAGAAATACAAAGGGGAAAAAAAAGATACTGGAGATACAGAGCAACCAAAAAACATAAGACAAATGACTATAATAAGTCCTCATATATAAATAATTACTCTCAATGTAAATGGAATAAAGTCACCATTCGAAAGGTACTGAGTAACAAGATGAACTTAAAAACAAGACCCAACTATATGTTGCCTTTAGAAGATCCATATCAGCTACAAAGACAAACATATCTTCAAAGTGAAGGGGTGGAAGATTATTCCAACCAAATGGCATCCAGAGAAGAGCAGATGTACCCATATTTATGTCAGACAAAATATTGGGTTGGCTAAAAGGTCCATAACATTTTTTCTGTACAATGGCTCTAGTAATGCTTATTTGTCTTCAACATCATTCCAAACAATTTTGTTATATTGTTTTATGACAGTGTCATATAAGTGTGCATTAAAAACAACAACAACAACAAAACTGGTGAACTTTTGTGCAGCCATTTTAACATTGAAGATGGAAGAAGATACTCAACATTTTCAGTGTATTATGCTTTATTATTTCAAGAAAGGTAAAAAACTCAACTGAAATGCAAAAAAGAAAAAGAAAAGAAAAGATCTGTGCAATGTATGGAGAAGGTGCTGTGACTGATCAAACACGTCAAAAGTGGTTTGCAAAGTTTCTTGGTACTACTGACATTTTGGCCAAATAATTCTTTGCTGTGGGGCTATTTTATGCATTGGAAAAGGTTTAGCAGCACCCCTGACCTCTCCCCACTAGAAGCCAATAGCAGGAGTTAGCCAACATACCCAAAATATTCAAATCAATAAATTTATTGGTGAAAATGAAAAAATGTGTCCTATTTTACAGAAAAAACATAACAGACAATTTGGCCATCCCAATAAATTTCAAGATAAAGAAGGTAAAAAGAGACAAATATGGACGTTTAATATTGATAAAGGGGAAACTTCATCAAGAAGATATAACACTGATCAAAATATGAGCATCCAACCTGAGAGCACCAAAATATAAAAAGCAATTACTAACAGACTTAAAAGGAGAAACTGACAAAAAAAGTTATGATAAGGGCCCTGAATACCCCATTGACAGCATTGGATGGATTCTCCAAACTGAAAGTAAATAAGGAAATATTAGCCATAAACAGCAAATTAGCTTAAATGGACAGAATTGATATATTGAGTATATAAGTGCTTTTCAACCCAAAATATCAGAATAGACATTCTTCTCAAGTGCACAGATATTATCTTCAATAATAGACCATATGTTCAGGCACAAAACTAGTCTTGATAAATTTAAGAAGGTTGAAATCATGCCATGCATATTTTCTGACAACACAATATGAAAATGGAAGTTAGCTACAAAACAAATGTTGAAAAAACCACAAGTGTGTGGACATTATACAACATGCTACTGAACAACTATTGAATCAAAAAAAAAATACAAGAAGACATCACAAGATATATAGAGACACATGAAAATGACAATACAACATACCAAAATGTGGAGAATGCAGCAAAAGTGATGCTAAATAGGAAGTCCGTAGCATTACAGGCCTACCTCTAGATACAAACAAACAAAAAATAATAATTTCCAAATAAACAATATGTTAGACCATTAAGAACAACGACAAATGAATAAATGGAGCCCAAAGTCAGTAGAAAGAAATAATAAAATTAGAGCAGAATTAAATAAAATAGAGAAAAAGATAATAGAAAAAATTAACTAAACAAATAGTGTGTTCATTGAAAAAATAAACAAAATTGAAAAATGTATGGCTAACCCTGGTTGCTGTGGCTCAGTGGATTGAGCATCAGCCTGCGAGCCACATGTCGCTGGTTCAATTTCCAGTCAAGGCACATGACTAGGTTGCACATCAGGACCCCAGTTGGGGGTGCGACTGAGAGGCAACCACACAGAAATGTTTCTCTTCCTCTCTTTCTCCTTTCCCCTCTCTCTAAAAATAAATAAACAAAACAAATAAATAAATAAACTATTTATTTAAAAAAGGGAAAAAATGTATAGCTAGTCTATAAAAAAAAAAAGAAAAGATTCAAATAAATGAAATCAGAAATGAAAGAGAAGTTACAAAAGTCATCACAGAATTACAAAGAAGTATGCAAGATTACTGTGAAAGGCTATATGTAACCAAATTTGATAATCTAGAAGAAATGGACAAATTCTTATAAATATATAACCTTCCTAGACTGAACCATAAAGAACTAGAAAACGTAAATCAACAGTAAAACAATTGAAACAGTTATCAGAAACCTCCCAAAGAACAAAAGTCCAAGATCATATGGTGTCGCTGAACCGAATGATTTTTACTTTTTTTTTTAAGTATATTTTATTGCTTATATTGTTACAATGGTTCCAATATTTTCCCCTTTGCTCCCCTCCACCCAGCACCCCCCTTCCCCAACAATGCCCTCTCCAAGTCCATGCCCATGGGTCGTACATACAAGCTCTCCTGCCTCACCCTTTCATATATTCTTCTTCTTCTTTTTTAAAATAATTAATTAATTAGTTAAATATTTTAACAATAAAAAATAACAATCCCTCCCTCTCAGACTTAAGACCCTTTACAATCTTATACAGGACAATGGATGAAGGTCTCGAGCTCCTCTAGCCGCTTCAAGCTGGACATGGTCATCGTCCTACCTACCCTTGGGTCAAGAAATCCCTAGTAAGCATGGGGGTGTGGAGGGGAGGGTGGCCTTCCCACAAGGGAAAGGATCGTGCAGACTCCAGGTTGGTTGGCTGTCTCTGGCCAACAGCATGCTTGGTTTAACAGGCTGGCATCCTTGTTGTATTCTGGGGGCAACAGGGTTAAAGGACATCATTCAATCTGTAACCACTAGATGACAAAAGACAGGTATTAATTTTTCAATGTCCCACATTAGGGAAAATAAGGGCTTCTTTGGAGGAAGGTATGCCAGGTACATCTCACCTGTCCAAAACCCTTTTGCCCATTATACTTAGTTTGGACTGAGGGAAATATTTTAGGTTTCCCCCCTCTCAGGCCTCTGGGCTCTTTCTGTCCAAGCCATTAGGATAGAAAAGAGAAACCAGTTTTAAAGTGAAGCCCACAGACCACCCCGTTCTTCACCTACCCAGCCACTTAGTTCAGCCAAACCATTGAGTCTCAGGAGGCAGCAATGCAGACAGGATTAAGTGAGGTCTATACGTACAGACAATCACTCAGGTAATGAGATCGTAGGCTTATGCCCTTTGAAAACAGAAAGCACATGTTAATTTATGTAACATAACCCACATACAAGTCTCTAAATCTGTAGGACTGTCTTATCGGAAAGACATTCAGTTGCAAGGCATTTGACATTCTTCTTGCCTGTAAATTAAACATCTTTGATAATGCCACAGACACAGTTTAACTTTCAAATGAAAACAAATTTTAAATGAAAAGAAACTTTAAAAACGGTTAGTTGCACTACTTTATAGTCTACCACTGGGCATTGTGATCTTCTTTGAATCGTGATTTTTCTCCCTAAGATTACCCTCCTTGTCATTAAAGGAACTACATTAAGTCCATTTTTAATTTATCCTGTTCATTTGCATAAACACAACAAGAGCAGCAAATGACCACTTATGATCTTATTTCTGCTTTGCTGGAACTTACGCAAGGAACACTTAGGGTGACATTCAGTCTCCCCTTCAAGGCACAGAAGCAGATCCACATACCTGGCATTCAGCCTTGCCTATAAACACCTGTCTTTTGCAGATCCTCCTGGTTTTCCATTGTGCCTTAAGGTCCCTTCTAGCCATGTTTCAGGAAAACAACCTTCATTCCTTCCCTGGAAAAATTGCTATGGACCGCTCATCCATCCAAGGTACCAGGCCTTTTATCTCGTGGACTTTTATTACCTTAGAAAGTCAGTCCCAGTTGCTCAGGGCTTTTTGGTAGCAATCAGAGCCCAAGCATGTCTCCTTTAGGCATGACATTCCATTCAAAGTCTCTGGTTCAGTTTTGCTCATTTGTTTGTGTTGTTCATTAGTTTCCTGTAACAGGTGATAGCATAAGGTAATTTTCTTTTGTTGCCTGGCTTATTTCACTAAGCATAATTCTCTCTAGTTCCAATCATGTTGTTGCAAATGGTAGAAGTTCCTTCTTTCTTTCAGTACTTATTCATTGTCTTTTTCCCCCTTTGTACTCGTGTTCCTCTCTGTCTCTCTCTGTTTCTTCATCTTCTTAAAGCAGACCCTTTAGCATCTCTTGCAATGCTGGTTTGGTGGAGATGTATTCTTTTAACCTTCTTTTGTCTTGGAAACTCCTTATTCCACCTTCCATTTTGAATGAGAGCCTTGCTGGGTAGAGTATTCTTGGTTGTAGGCCTTTGTTTTTCATTGCTTGGAATATTTTTTGCCATTCCCTTCTGGCTTGTAGTGTTTCTGCTGAGAAATCTGATGATAGCCTTATTGGAGCTCCCTCGTATGTTATTAGTTGTTTCTCTCTTGCTGCTTTTAGGATTCTCTCTTTGTCTTTGAATGTTGACATTTTAATTATGATGTGTCTTGAAGTGGGCCTGTTGGGGTTCATCTTCATTGGGACCCTCTGTGCTTCCTGGACTTGCATGATTCTTTCTCTCCACATGTTAGGGAAGTTTTCTGTCATTAGTTTTTCAAAGAGGTTTTCTATCCCTTGCTCTTCTTCTTCTCCTTCTGGAATTCCTATGATACGGATATTATTACGTTTCATGTTGTCCTGCAGCTGTCTTAGAGCCTCTTCAGTCTTGTTCAGTCTTTTCATTTTGTTGCACTGTCTGAGTTTTTGTCTACATTGTCCTCCAGCTCGCTGATCCTATCTTCTGCTTCCTCTAGCCTGTTTTTAATTCCTTCTACTGTGTTCTTCAATTCAGAGATCGTATTCTTCATTTCCTCCTGGCTCTTATTGATAGCTTCCTTTTTGATGCTGGTATAATTCTCAGTAAGTTCCTTATAGTTCTTCTGGAGTTCACTGTAGCTTTTCTGGAGTTCTTTGTAGTTTCTGCTGAGCTGATTAAGCTTCTCCATAATACATGCTTTCAATTCCATATCTGATAGTTTGCTCCCCTCTATTTCATTTAGCACTCTTTCTGGGGACTCTACCTTTCCTTTCAATGAGGGGTTGTTTCTCTGTCTCCCCATTTTTGTGGCTCCTATTGTTTGTTGGTGCTTCTTAGAATGATCTGCACTTCCTGGATCTGCCCCTGGTGGCATCAGATCCTGTACCAGTCTGGGCCTAGGCAGCCTGTTGGAGACTTCCAGGGATCTACTGCCTTTGTCTGGCTTCTTTAGTTGTTAATCTATTCAATCTGTGATTAGCTGTCAGGCTTAAGGACCGTGGGTGTGGCAGCTTAATTCCTGTAGGCAGGGCCTTTGCTTCCCATCAGGCTGACGCCACTTGGCCGGGAATGGTCTGCCTGCAGTGTGGGGATGAGTCAGCACTGGGACCCGGCTGGCCGCTTCCCCAGCTCTCCCCTCAAAGCCACCACACCAAACTCTCCCCAAGCATTTCCAGTCCTCTCTGTCTTCCCTCTGCTTGTGCCCAGGGTAAGTGTGTGCAGAATATTTTCATATGTGATCCACTTAAGAGCTCTTTTTCTCCAGCTGTTTCTCTCCGGCTAGCAAAAAACCCTGTGGCTTTTTGCTTTTCTCAGCTGGATACTATTTTACTTTCCACTCTGTTGCTGTAGGCTGGGAAGACCAGCTGGGGGTTTAGACCCTGCCCTTCTCAGGGGGAACCCCTGGCTGCTGAGCTGTTTCTCAGTCCCTTCAGCTGCCACCCGTGGGAGCCCAGCCAGCCCTTCCCGGTCTCCGCAATCCCTACCGGTCACGTTGTGATGTAGCGGCCTTTTCTGTCTCTCCGTGGTTATAAGACTTCTCTCCAGCTTGTGTTCAGTTGGTTATTCCAGATGATTTCTCCAAGATTACATTGTAAATCCAGACTAGTTCTAGGAGGAAGTTAGTGTAGCTTCCACTTACTCCTCCGCCATCTTGTTTCTCTGAATGCTTTTTACTTTTTGTCCAGCAATCAGAAGAATATATGAGGCAAGGTTTGGGTCTCTGACAGTTCCTTTATTGTAGACATTACAGTATTCACACGTGCACCCCTGCCATTCACTCACTCAGTGCTTGGTAGCACCACTCCTTCATTCGCTCCTTGCCCACTGTCTGAACACGAACACTCTCATGGGGGTTTCTGCCCCTTATATATTATGCATAGACAAATCCAACTGCTAGCCAAAATATGACATCAATTCTTATATAACTGTTAGTGCCCTGTGCATGCAAGTCTAATTGTTATCTCTACACAGTCCATGCCTGGGCATCTGGGATGAGGGAGCCTGATTGGACTCCATTGTTTTCACATATGGCTTCACTGGTAAATTCTACCAAACATTCAAAGAAGATTTAATACCTATACTTTACAAACCCATTTTTAAAAATGAAGGAAGATACAGTACTTTCTAACTTATTTTACAAGGCAAACATTGCCCTGATACTAAAGCCAAGCAAGGACAACATATATAAAAGAAAAATTACAGGTTATTATCTCTGAGGAACATAGATGCAAAAATCTCAAAAAATACTAACAAATCAAAAAACAGTATTCTCTCATTTATCGTGGGTATTACATTCTAGACCACCACCCCCCCACGACAGGTGAAAATCTGCAAAGTAGGAACCTTACATTTATTTTAGTATATATATATATATATATATATATATATATATATATATATATATATATATATATTGGAGTTGGAGGCAGCCGTCCGTCTCGAGAGACGATGGTGTAGCTTCTTAAGAGTCTATCTGCACCGCTGAGAATGGCTGTGCAGTCCGACTCGGGAGTGACACGGTATCTGTCTCCTCCCGTGTTGAATCGACATCTTGCGATGACGCTGGAGTGTCCTCTCCAGTGAAGCTGAAGCTACAGAGCCTGGGCAGGGTGATATGGAGGGTCTGCTGTTGCCCATGCAGCAGACCCCCCCTCTCTTCGCAGCTGAAGGATCCAAGGGAAAGACGGAGTCAATACAGCTTGGCTTCAGGTGCGCCGCAGGAGTTGCCGGTGTTGACTACAACGTCAAACCGCCTTAGGGACTCCGGCTCCGGATTTTCTGTCGGGGTTTACTCCCTTAGCCTTTCCCCTGAAGAGGTATGCCGCAAGGCAGCGGAGGTTTTTTGGAGTCAGAGTTTTCCTTCTCTGATGTGCCCTGACTGGAAGATCGAACCAGCGACACTTAGCTCGCAGGCCGACGCTCAATCCACTGAGCCAAACCAGCCAGGCCATATATATATATGTATTAAGGCTTTATAAACCCTTCCCACATACTTATAAACTGTTCCCAGTCCCTTAGTAACCTTTTCCATTTTTATAAACACTACTTATGTTCTTAAACATATTCTACACACTTAAACCTACGTAACTTTAACAACATACGTATATAGTACCGCAAAAATCCCACGCAATACAGTGAGATCGTGATAAGTGAACCCATGATATAGAGAGGGGCTACTGTACAACAAATCCATTAAAAATATCATATACCACAGTCAAGTGATGTTTATTCCAAGGATGGTTCAATATATGGAAATGTTGGAGAAGATGTGAATAAAAAGGAACTCTCATACAATGCTGGTGGAAATGTAACTTGATGCAGCCTCTATAAAAAAACAGCATGGACTCTCCTCAAAATATTTAGAATAGAGCTATCATATGCCTCAACAATTTCCATGTATCTACCTTAAATGTTCGGGAAAAAAAACAAAACTTATTCGTAAACATGTAGTAGCCCTATGTTCATTGCATCATTATTCACAATAGCCAAGACATGGAAACAACCTAAGTGACCTTTCATCGTCATCGACAGCCGTCCGTCTCGAGAGACGATGGTGTAGCTTCTTAAGAGTCTATCTGCACCGCCGAGAATGGTTATGCAGTCCGACTTGGGAGTGACACGGTATCTGTCTCCTCCCGTGTTGAATCGACATCTTGCGATGACGCTGGAGTGTCCTCTCCAGTGGAGCTGAAGCTACAGAGCCTGGGCAGGGTGATATGGAGGGTCTGCTGTTGCCCATGCAGCAGACCCCCCCTCTCTTCGCAGCTGAAGGGTCCAAGGGAAAGACGGAGTCAATACAGCTTGGCTTCAGGTGCGCCGCAGGAGTTGCCGGTGTTGACTACAATGTCAAACCGCCTTAGGGACTCCGGCTCCGGATTTTCTGTCGGTGTTTACTCCCTTAGCCTTCCCCTGAAGAGGTATGCCGCAAGGCAGCGGAGAAGTGACCTTTAATGTGTGATTAAAGAAGATCTGGTACATATAGACAATGGAATACTACTCAGCCTTAAAAAAATAATGAAAGTGTTGTCATTTGTGACAATGTGAATGGATTGTGAGATTATCATGCTATGTGAAATAAGTCAGATGGAAAAGAATCATATGATTTCACTCATATGTGTGATAAAAAACAAAAAGCCTGGAGGGAGGGGGGCTACCGGGTGGAGGGGAGCAGAGGGAAGGGAAATTGGGACAAATGTAACACTATAATCAATAAAACACATTAAATAAATAAGTAAATAAATAAAATAAAACAAAAAGCAAGAAACAAACAAACAAACATAGATATAAACAACAGTATTGTGGTTATCAGAGGTTGGGGGAAATATTAAGAGGGTTAAGGGGACTCAACTATATGGTGATGGGAGGAGAATAAACTTTGAATGGTGAGCACACAATGCAATATACAGATGATGTATTGTAAAACTGTATCCTTTAAACTTATATAATGTTATTAACCAACGTTATTCCAATAAATTTAATTTTTTAAAAACTGGTAGGATTTGACTGCAGTACAAAACATGCTACCCCATGTAACTCCATACTGATAGAAAGGTGATTTTCAGATGTTCAGATGTGCAGAAAATTAAAAGTCCCATAGGTTTACATGTCTAAAAGCAATAAAACTTTAACAGTGTATTAAATTAGCAGATTGATAATTATCTGAAATTTTTAAATTTACTTGACATGATTTTTAGAAACAAACCAATGAGTTTGGAATATGTTCCAAGTAACAAATTAACTTTGAATCTACAGAGGCTTATAAATTAGCATTACTTTTTTTCAATATTTATAAACTTTTCCTCTTTAAAATAAAATCCCTCTTGCCTATTTTTAATTTTCTAGGAATCAGACTGTACCAATGTCATTCAAACCTATAATTTGCTATAGCAATTATTGTAAAAAGCAGGTGTCTCATTCTGATTTTCAGCAAAGTATCTTCCTTATTAAATACCTAGAAAGCAAACAAGCTGGTTACTAAGAATTTCTGTTTTGCTTAATCTGTAACATTACTCTAAGCCTGAGTACATTATTTTTATACAATACTCCAAAGTATGTACCAGCTCAGTATAGAATATATTAGCTCTTTAAACATAAAGCTGAGGAACTGAGGAAGATGGCGGTGGAGCGGGTAGCAGTGTTGTCTGCTTGCTCCCATCACAGAAGGACTTGGAGAACAAATATGAAGTGGAGTGAGTGAGTGCAGATTTCAGAGAGGACAAACAGAGATGGGAGTGTGAGAGTGGTGTGAAAGAGGTCAGAAAGCTCTGCCTGAAAACGGAGTCGCTGGGCTTCCCAGCCCAGTGTCTCTGCCACACTGCACCCGAAAGGGGCAGCAGCTGACTGGCTCATTAGCCGGGATCTGCTTGGAAACTTCCCCTGCCATAGGTGCCCTGACCAGTAAAGTCCTGGAGAGAGTCAGCAAGAAGGTTTGGTTAAAACAGCCGGAGCTGTGGGAAGACAGTGAACAGCCTGAGTATGAACTGAGTCTAGGTGGGGACTCCCTGGACTGGCAACCCTGCACCCCAGGTGCTTACATAAAGGCTCCACCGAACAAAAATGCAGGACTGAGCTGTGGAGAGGGGCCCATACAGGAAAGCTGCGGTGGAAACCCAGACACAGTAGGGACCTCAGGCAGGCAAGTGGTACACACAGGTGCACAAAAAGGCCCTGCCAGGCAAGGATGCAGGCTGTGTGCTGCAGGTTGGAAGCAACACATAGACGTTTTTGGAGGAGGAGCGGAGACAGGATCCGAGGCTCGGCAGGGACAAAGGGCATGCGCACTGGCTCACCAGCAAAACAGCGTTGCTGGACAAGCCTGAGGAAGACTGGAGGGTGCCACAGGACCAGGGAGTAGGACTCAACTAAGTGCAGCTCACAGCAGAGATGTGCGGCAAACCCACAAGTGAGAGAATAGCAGCCTTAGAATCCAGCTAGATCTCCTCACAGCCAGCCAGCCAGAAAAGATTTGAAACCCATGGAATTCTGACGAGGGGCAGTTCCAGAAAAAGAAGACAGCGCCCAAAGTTTGTACTGGAGAAATACTCCCCCTTTAACCTGTTTCCTACCTTCTCTCCCTCCTATTCTTCTTCTTTAATTTTTGTTTCTCTGTTTTGTTTATCCTCCTTCTCGCACTAAATATATAGCATATAACTATATAAACCTAATACTATACACTTCCATTTTCTCACTTCATTCTGCATTCTTCCCTCCCTTTTTAAACATGCAATGTAAATATTACTTACTGTCTTGCATAGCCATGACCTTACGTGCTACTATTATTATCCTACCATCTTCCCTCTCAAAAATCCTCTTTCTTTCAGTAAAAGCAACTCTTATCTGTTTTTCATATAGTATAATAGTCTTAACCTCTTTACATTTATATTAATACTGGCTAATTTGCTACTGATAGTGTGATTATGGATGGGGGATATTTTTGAGGGTGTGGGTTTCTTGCCTGGGTTGTGTCTTTATGTTTTAATAGCATCTCCACAAAAGAACTTAAGACAAGCTGGACAGAGTGATTCTCAATCAACTAGCCAGAGGGAATATTTGACCAAAAAGTAACTGAAATACAACCAGACAGCTTAAACAAATGGTATAAAGGGCATCCCAAGAGCATCAAGCTCAGGAGATCAAAGAGACTGCACAACTGAATCCCCAGGTCTCCTATACAGAATTTCATACCACAAAGATGGGAAATCAAAGCAGATGATTTCTAAGAAACAGAAACAAACAGGAGGCATCCAACATGGGGAGACACAGAAATAACCTCCCAATGTAAGGAAAAGAGGAATCCCCAGAAACAGTGCTAGATGAAACAGAGGTAAGAAAACTATCAGACATAAAATTTAAAAAAATGGTTTTAAAGAAGCTCAATGAACTTGACAAACTGAGAGAAAACTACAACAAACTCCAGGGGAATTACAAAGAACTCCAGGGAAACTTCAAAGAACTCCATGGAAGCTATAAGGAACTTATGGATAACTACACCAGCATAAAAAAGGACATAGAGACCTTCTGGCCAAGATGGAGGCCTAGGTAGACACACTGGGTCTCCCTCAACAACTAAAAAGGAGTACAACTATCTCAAAACTAGAGACAACCAGAAGTTCCCGAAAATGAAGTTGCATGGAAGTTCAACAAACAAAGATATAAAGAAGAAATACACATCCAGACAGGTAGAAGGAGCGGAGCCAGTGTGGAGAGGACATGGTGTGGTGGTGGCAGCAGCAGTGGCAGTGGCAAGCTGGTAGAAAGCACAATCACCCATTTTAAAAAGTTGGGGGGGACACCTGGGGAACATTCCCAACTCCTGACCAGACCCTGCAGATCACATTTCCAGCGCCAGGGAAAATCCAGCCTCATTGCTTCTGACTGTGCAAACCAGTGGGGGTTGGGGCAGAGAAAGAAACTGCCAGTCTCTCAGCAGAGTCTGCTTATTTAAAAGGCCCCCACAGTCCTAGAACATCCACAGACCCACCCACTCTTGGAACGACAGACAGGGCAACACATAGAGAGGCACCAATCCCACACAAAAGTGGAAGAATGCCTGGAAAAGGGCCAAGTGCTGAGCAAGTGGCATTGTTCCCTCTCTGACCCTTCCCCCACATACAGCACCACAACAAGGTGAAACGGGTCACCCTGTACTGAGGAATACCTAAGGCTTTGCCCCTTATAACATAAAAGGTGCGACAGCCCTTGCCCAAATCACAGAGGCAAACACAGAAAGATGAGGAGACAGAGAAGTATGACCCAGAAGCTGGGGGAAAATCAAGGTCCCAGTGGCACAACTAAGCAATGAGCAGATAGCACACCTAATGGATGAGGAGATAGATAACTTAAGAGAAGCACAGTTTAAGGCATTGGTGATGAGGATGCTTACAAGACTAACAATAAAGATTAAACAGGATGGTGAAAGAATGAAGGCTATTCTGGCTGAAATGAAGGAAAATCCATATGAAACAAGTGGTGAAGGAAAGGAAACCAGGGTTCAAATCAACAAATTGGAACATAATGAAGGAACAAACAGTCAACTAGTACAGAAGGAGGAAATGAGAATTTTAAAAATTAGGAAAAGCCTAGAAACCACTGGGACAGCTATAAACATGCCAACATCTAAATCATAGGGTTGCCAGAAGGTGAAGAGGGAAAGCAAGAAATTGAAAAATTATGTGAAAATATAATGAAGGAAAACTACCCTAATTTTGGAAAAGAAATAGACCGACAGGTCCAGGAAGCATAGAGAATCCCAAACAAACTAGATTCAGGGAGGACCACACTGAGAAACATCATAATCAAAATGCCAAAGGTTAAGGATAAAGTGAGAATCTTAAAAATAGCAAGAGAGAAAAAAAGAATTACTTACAAAGGAGTACCTATAAGACTGTGAGCTGATTTCTCAAAAGAAACTTTGCAGGCAAGAAGGGACTGGCAGAAAATATTCAAAGAGATGAAAAGCAAGGCCCTACAACCAAGATTACTCTATCCAGCAAAGATATCATTTAGAATGGAAGGGCAGATAAAGTGCTTCACAGACAAAGTAAAGCTGAAAGAGTTCATTATTACCAAGCCATTATTATATGAAATGTTAAAGAGACTTATTTATGAAAAAGGATAACAAAGCTATGAACATTAAAATGAAAACAGTATCACAACTATCAACAACAAAAGCCAGGGAATGGAACAAAGGTAAACTAAGCAGACAACTAGAATGGGAACAGAATCATAGGTATGAGGTACATGTGAGGGGAGGGCAGCTGGAAGGGGGAAAGGGGAGAGGAAGCGAAATGGTGCAGGAATTAAGAAGCAAGGTAGAAGGGTGGGGAATATACAGGGGGATGTTGAGAAGAGCTTTATGCACAATCCATGAACATGGACTAAGGGTGGAAAACTGGTGGAGGGAAGGGGGTTGTTGGGTGGAAGGGAGGAAAGGGAAAATAAATTGGGAAAACTGTAACAGCATAACCAATAAAACATACAAAAATATATAATACTATGAACAAAAGACTTCAAAGACAATATATTTTCATTATCCACAATAAAACCTCAATTTTGTATAAAAAAAAAAGAAAAAAAGAAAAAGAACCAGGAAGAAATGAAGAATACAATTTCTGAACTGAAGAACACAGTAGAACCTATCAAAAGCAGGCTAAACAAGGCACAGGACCGGATCACTGAGTTAGAGGGCAATGTAGAAAAAAATTCCCAAACAATGCAGCAAAGTGAAAAAAACTGAAAAAGAATGAAGAAGGATTAAGAGAAATGCAGGACAACATGAAATGAAAAAATATTTTCATCATAGGTATACAAGAAGGAGAAGGAAAAGAGCATGGGATAAAAAAACCTGATTGAAAAAGTAATGACAAAAATTTTCCTAACTTGATGAGAGAAAAAGTCATGTAAGTCCAGGAAGCACAGAGAGTCCCAATGAAGATGTACCCAAAAAGACCCACTCTAAGGCACATCATAATCAAAATGGCAGCATTCAAACACAAACAGAGAATCCTAAAGGCAGCAAGAGAAAAAGAGCAAATAACATACAAGGGAGCTCTGACTAGGCTATCGGCTGATTTCTCAACTGAAACACTATCAGCCAGAAGGGAATGGCAAAAAATATTTTAGACAATGAAAAACAAAGGCCTACAACCAAGACTACTCTACCCAGAAAGGTTCTCTTTCAAAATGAAGGGTGAAATAAGGAGTTTCCCAACAAAAGAAGACTAAAAGATACATCTCCACCAACCCAGAATTGCAAGAGATGCTAAAAAAATGCTTTAAGAAAAAGAAGAAAAAGAGAGGGAGATGAACACCGGTACAAAGGGAAATGAATAAATACCTGTCAATAATAACCTAAATGTAAATGGATTAAATACTGCGATCAAAACATATAGGATAGCAGAATGGATACAATGACATGAACCACAAATATGCTGTCTAAAAAAGACACACCTCAAAACAAGAGACTTACACAGACTGAAAGTGAAAAAAAAGTGAGAAAAAAAGCTGGGGTAGCAATACTTATATCAGACAAAACAGATTTCACAGCAAAGGCCATAAAAAGAGACAAAAAGGGGCATTTCATAATAATTGAGGGAACAATCCACCAAAAGGATATAACCCTGGTAAACATATATGCACCCGACATAAGAGCACCCAAATATATAAGGAAAATTGTGGAAGACTACAAGAAGGAATTCAACAGCAACACCCTCATAGTATGTGATTTCAACACCCATTATCAACAATAGACAGAACATTGAAGCAAAGAAACCCCAAGAAAACTGAGATATTAAACAACACACTAGATCAAATGGACTTAACTGATATATATACAACTTTTCACCCCAGAGAGGCACAATATATGTCTTTTTCAAATGCATATGGGACATTTTCAAAAATAGACCACATGGTGGGACACAAAATAAGCCTCAACAAATTCAGGAAACTTGAAAATATATCAGTCATCTTCTCAGATGACAATGCCTTGAAATTAGAACTCAACTTCAAGGAAAAAACTCAAAGATATTCATTCATGGAGAATAAATAACATGATATTAAATAATGAATGGGTTAACAATGACATCAAGGAGGAAATCAAAAAGTTTCTGGAAACAAATAATAATGAATACACAACAGTCCAAAACCTATGGGACACAGCAGAAGCAGTCCTGAGAGGAAAGTTCATAACAATACGGGCCTACCTGAAAAAGATAGAAGAACCTCAAATAAAATATCTAACCAACAGCAACAAGAACTAGAACAACAACAACAAACAAAACCCAGGGCAAATAGAAGGAAGGAAATCATCAAGATTAGAGCAGAATTAAATGACATAGAGACTAAAAAAACAATTCAAAAGATTAGCAAAGTAGGAGCTGGTTCTTGAAAAGATAAAATCGGCAAGCTTTTAACCAGGTTCATCAAGAAAAAAAAGAAAGGACCCAAATAAATAAAATCAGAAATGAAAGAGGAGAAATCACATCCTTTTATCACAGAAGCACTAAAGATGGTAAGAAACTTGACAACCTAGATGAAATGGACAAATATCTAGAAAATATAATCTTCCAAAAATGAATCAAGAAGATGTAGAAAGCCTGAATAGACCAATAACAGAGTGAAATTGAAGCAGTAATAAAAAAAACTCCCATCAAACAAAAGCCCTGGACCGGATGGCTTCACAGGCAAATTTTATAAAACATTTAGGAAGAACTAATGCCTACCCTTCTCAAACTATTCCAAAAAATCCAAGAAGAGGGAAGAAAACCAAACTCTTTCAATGAAGCCCGTATCACCCTAATTCTAAAACCAGCTCAAGACACAAGAAAGAAAGAAAACTACAGGCTAATATTGCTGATGAACATTGGCAAACAAGATCCAGCAGCACATTAAAAAGATCATACACCACGATCAAGTGGAATTCATCCCATGGATGCAAGGATGATTTAATATTTGCAAATCAATAAATATAATACACCACATAAACAAAATGAAAGACAAAAACCACATGATCATATCAATAGATGCAGAAAAAGCATTTGATAAAGTACAACACCCATTTATGATGAAAACACTCAGTAAAATAGGAATAGAGGGAGCATACCTCAACATAATAAAGGCTATATATGACAGACCTGAAGCCAACATCATATTCAATGGGCAAAAACTGAGAGCATTCCCCCTGAGATCAGGAGCAAGACAAGAATGTCCACTCTCTCCACTCCTACTCAATATAGTGTTGGAAATTCTAGCCACAGCAATTAGACAAGAAAAAGAAATAAAAGGCAACCAAATTGGAAAAGAGGAATTAAAATTGTCATTATTTGCAGATGACATAATGTATATAGAAAACCCTATAGACTCCACTAATAAACTACTCCACATAATAAGTGAATTTGGCACAATGGCAGAGTACAAAGTCAATATTCAGAAATTGAAGACATTTCTGTATACCAACAATAAAATATCATAGATACAAACTAAAAAGAAAAACCCATTTACTAGAGATAAAAAAAATAAAATACCTTGAATAAACTTAACCAAAGAGATAAAAGACCTGTACTCAGAAAACTACATAACACTGAAGAAAGAAATTAAGAAAGATACAAATAAAGGAAAGCAAATTTCATGTTCTTGGTTGGGAAGAATCAACATCATTAAAATGTTCATACTTCTAAAAGCAATTTACAGATTCAACGCTATCCCTATTAAAATACTAGTGACATATTTCACGGACTTAGAATAAATACTTCAAAAATTTATATGGAACCAAAAAAGATCCCAAATAGCCACAACAATCTTGAGACAAAAGAACACAGTAGGAGGAATCACAATAACTGATACCAAACTATTCCACAGGCTCACTGTAATCAAAACAGTCTGGTACTGGCATAAGAACAGACATATAGATCAATGGAACAGAATAGAGAGCCCAGAAATAAACCCAGGTCTTTATGGTCAACTAATATTTGACAAAAGGGGAAGGAACATAAAATGGAATGAGAAGAGCCTCTTCAACAAATGGTGCTGGGAGAGCTGGACAGGAACATGCAAAAAAATGAAACTAGACCACCAAATTAAAGCACACACCAGAATAAACTCTAGATGGATCAAAGACTTAAGGGTAAGCCATGACACCATAAAAGTCATAGAGGAAAACATAGGCAGGAAATTTTCAGATATCCCATGTAACAATATTTTCTCCAATACATCTCCTAAGGCAAGGCAAGGGAAATAAAAGAAAGAATAAACAAATGGGACTACATCAAACTAAAGAGTTTCTGCTCAGCAAAGGAAAACATCAGCAAGATGAAAAGGAAACCAACCATATGGGAAAACATATTTGTCAATGATACCTCAGAAAAGGGATTTATCTCCAAAATATATAAAGAACTTACACATCTCAACACCAAGTAGACAGACAGTCCAATTTAAAAATGGGCAAAAGACCTGAACAAACACTTCTCCCAGGAGGACATAGAGAGGCTCCATAGACATATGAAAGTATGCTCAACACCACTAGCCCTCAGAGAGATGCAAATAAAAACCACAATGAGATACCACCTCACACCAGTCAGAATGGCCATCATCAACAAATCAGCAAATGACAAGTGCTACCAAGGATGTGGAGAGATACAGAAACCCTACTGCACTGTTGGTGGGAATGCAGACTAGTGCAGCCACTATGGAAAACGGTATGGAATTTTCTCAAAAACCAAAAATGGAACTGCCTTTTTAACCAGCAATTCCACTGCTAGGATTATATCTGAAGAATCCTGAAACTTCAATTGAAAGGAACTTATGCACCACTATGTTCATAGCAGTACTGTTTACAATAGCCAAGTGCTATAAACAATCTATGTGACCATCTGTAGATGAGTGGATTAAAAAACTGTGGTACATTTACACAGTGGCATACTATGCAGCAGAAACAAGAAGGAACTCCTGCCATTTGTGACAATATGGCCAGAACTAGAGAGATTTATACTAAGCAAAATAAGCCAGGCAATGAAAGAAAAATACCATATGATATCACCTGATACAGGAGACTAATGAACAACACAAACAAATGAACAAAATTGAACAAGGAGCAGAATAAGTTATCGTAAAGTGGGGAAGAAGGTGGTAAATATGGGAAGGGTTTAGTAAAGGAACTAGTATAAATAACCCATGGATAAGGGCAGCAGGGTGGAGAATGACTGAGGGGGAAAGGGTGGGCTGGGTGGGGGGAGCCATGGGGGAAAAATGGGACAAATGTAATAGAAAAACAATAAAAAAATAAATAAAATAAATAAACATTCTTTAAAAAAAAGGAACATAAAGCTTACAAGATTTTCTGTTTCTTAGTTATATATACCCATCCTGCTGTGTATACATTACATTGTCTTTATGGAGAGCACTATAGAACTTACCACTCTTTCTTTGATGGGAGTCACCACTACTGTAATTATGACGTTTCTGATGTGGAAGTTGAGGATTATAAAGATAGACAACTCTGATTTCTTGATCAATGCATAAATTATTGCTTTATACAACCGAGTGTCCTGTGCTTCAACTTTCCAGGGCATAGCTTACAGGAGAATTTGAAAAAAGTTTTATGTCCCCTCTTGCAATATTATCAGTGTTTAAGAAGAAACCTTGTGCCTTGAGTTAATTTGCTGGATGGCATTATAGAAGAATTGTTGATTTTTTCATGAACCATATCAGCTGGCCAATATGGTGCGTTTCAGAGTTCTGGGGACAGACTCATTTACTTACCTATTATATTTAGTGAAGTCCCTTCTGACCATGTAGAAATGACAGAAAAAAGTTCCTATATAAGCTACCTTACTATGCCTCTCCTTGGACTTCAGTCCTAGAAGGTAGAGTCAGGTTATAATCTTTGAGACAGGGTCACAGCACTCCAAACTTTTTGAGTAATGAAGTCTCTCATCCTACCTGTTCATTGATTCAGCCATACTTTCATTCACTCACATTGATGAACCATCTATCATGTGTCTGATCTCCTCGCATCAGGGTGTGCTTCCCTCTACTCAATCACCCAGAGTTTCAGAGTCAGACTGTCCTTACTTTAGGTCCTATTGATTTGTACAAGGAAGTTTGGTTTCCAAAGCAGACTGCAGAACTTCTGATCTAGAAGTGACCTAAGAAAGCATCAATCATAACCATCCCCTCAGAGGCCAACAGAGTTAAAAATTGCTGAGTTCATGCTTATTCTGCCTCTGAAACCAGGTAATCAAACACTAGCTGCACCAACCATGCCACACAATTTCAGAAACCTTGAGACTCCAGCTTTACCTCCAGGTTACTTGAGTCAATTGTATCTAAATCTCTGAATTATTTCCTGACCATAAATATTTCAAGAAGGCAAAGCCCTGGAATGTCCCCTAGGAGAGATTCCTCAAACCTGGCTGATCATAAAAATCACTGAGGGAAATTTAGAAATCAGGTTCCTGGTATCCAGGTCCCCAGAGTGATCATGCTGAGCAATAAAGGTTGCAAGCCCAGAACAAGTGCTCCAATTTTCCTGCAAGCTATGGAACCAGGGTGATCAGGCAGTGATAATTAAACCAGGGTTGTTCTGTCCTCATCCAGAAGAGGACTGGATGGAATTCCAACAAGTTTGAATTTCCAGAAATTCTAGTGTGATGGCTCTAAATGTATGAGAATTGCTTTTTGATACTTAGATAAATAACATTAATACATATTAAGCATGTAGTCTATAATAAAGGCAAATGTTTAGCCTGAAGAGGGAATGCATATGACTTCTGTCTGAATTTTACCTAGTCACCTTTCTAATTAATATCTTAATTAAGTTTCTAGTCCAATTTTATGAGCTTCAGCTAATTTCTTCTTAAGTGGTATGAATAACTTAGTGTGTCTGCCAACTTTAAATAAGTGGTTTGTGCAGGACAAAATCTAAGCACTGTACCCACAGAAAGACAGGATTCTGGGAACTAAATGTTATCAAGTAAAGGGCTTGGCCAGGGAGTGGTGGCAGGCAACTGACAGAGCTGCTTTTTATTCTCTATAATGTCAGCTCTAGTTGGGGAGACTCACAACTGCATATTTGAACAATTTATGTAGCCCATTCTTCTCAGGCTGTGTAAACATTATTGATCACATTAACCTTTCAACACTATAAGTAAGAAAACTTACTAGCTCCATGTATAGATGGAAAAGGAAGCAAAGAGAAATGAGTAATTTTCCAAGGAATGAGGCTTAAAGAAAGTGAGGAATTATTCTGAAGTTAAAGACTAGTTTGTTCTCTAATTTTAGATAAAATTTTTCTATTTAAAGTGACCACTGATGTTAGTAGGAACATAGGAATGTCACATGGAAGATTGGAATATGAGAATAACAGTGGTGGTTCTTTGCAAGAGTACTCGACACAAAATTCGAACAAACTAGCAGTTGCAGTTGCTGCAGTTCTATCTTCAGCTTCACAATTTTTCCATTGGCCAAAAACGTGCTAAGTTGTGTCCCAGTTTGTAGCATTCAGCAAATAACGACAAGGTGTGGAGAGCAAAACCAATAAAATGGCATTGGTCTGATCAAAATAGCATAAAGTATGTAAAACAAAATGGAGTCACTCACATCAACTAAAATGGCTTTCAATCAGCCCATGACCCTTTGGTTCAAGTGGAAAACTACCTAAGTCACTCTAGACATATCTGGCAAGGGGACACAGCTAGGATATCTGCATATGTGATCATAATAGCCATGTCTGCAGAGCAGTACCACCCATAGAAAGGCTCCTGGGGAAATTCTACTCTTGCCAGAAGGGATGTCAAGCAGAACAACGATGTACCACCCATAGGTTCTTGAACAGATTCCAAACGTGGCATCAGGGGTGCCAACACATTTATAAGAAAGACCCAAAGATCATTGCCCCAACGGGCGCAGGGAGGGCCCACTGGGCACGCAGAAGACTGTGCGCAGACACCCCTGGCCAGCCTCAGTGGGTGCCAGGTCGGAGCGCAGACCACTTGTGTGGGCTCTGCTCATGCCCACCCAGGTAAGTACGGGAACTGCGGGTGGCTGCGGCATGGGAAAAGCGGACTTCAGGGACTCACAGAGGTTCACTTCCACTGTGCACAAGTGTCCCAGGCTCTGCCCCAAGGGGCAAGAGACCAACTCCCAGGGTGCAGCTCAGCAGGCCTGAGGCTAGTGCGAAGGCCACCTTGCACGAGCACATGACACATGCACAAGCACCCTGACCAGCTTCAAAAGGCGCCAAAGGAACGCATGCTACCGGGGGCACACAATGCTGCTGCAAGAAACAGGGACCTCTGGCCAGCTTCATTAGACCACCTGTGGATCCAGAAAAAGAAAATGACACACAAAGGCTGAACTGAGTATAAACTTTCCATTTATATATATTTTAAACTTTTATTTCTATTTTAGTTTCTTCATTTGTATTTTATTTTATTTTAATTTTTTAAATTTATTTTTAATTTTAATTTTTACTTTAAAATTTTTTAAAAAACTATCTCTTTAATTAGTTTCATATCATCTCTCCTTCTTATCCTTCCTATTTAATTTTTGTTTATTTGTTTGTGTGTCTAGTTTAGTCTCCCTTTCACACTAATAAATAGAATATAACTACTATAAAATCTAATACTATACAATTCCACTTTTTTACTATATTATGCATTCTTCCCTTTTTCTTTTATTATTATTAACATACAATGTAAATATTACCTACTGTCTTGCATAGTCTCGACACTACTTGCTAATATTATTAATCTATCATCCCCTCTCTCAAAAATCATATTTTTCCTCTTTAAAAACAACTCTTATCTATTCTTCCTATAGTATAAAAGCTCTAATGTCTCTACATTTATATTAATACTGGCTCATTTGCTGACGATAGCAAGATAGAGGGTAGTGTATATTTTTGAGGGTGTGGGTCTCCTACCTGGGCTGTGTGTTTATGTTTTTAACAAAAGAACTCAAGACAAAGTGGACAGAGGGACTCTCAATCAACTTGCCAGAGGGAATATCCTACCAAATAGCATCTGAAATATAACCAGACAGCATAAACAAATGACATAAAGAATATCCCAAGAACATTAGGCTCAGGAGATCAAAGAGACTGCACCACTGAAACCCCCTGATCTCCTATAAAGAATCTCATACCAAAAAGGTGGGAAGTCAAAGCAGACAAATCCAAAAAACAAAAACAAACAAGAAGAATCCAACATGGTAAGATGCAGAAACAACCTCTCAATGAAAAGAAAAGAGGAATCCCCAGAAAGAGAGGTAGGTGGAATAGACATACCCCAAATGTCAGACATGGAATTCAAAACAATGGCGGTGAAGAAGTTCAATATACTGAACAACCTCAAAAACAACTATGACAACCTCCAAGGAAGTTACCAACAGCTACAATAAAATTACAGAGAACTTACAGAGAACTACAGCAGCATGAAAAAGGACACAGAAACTATTAACAAGAACCAGGAAGAAATGAAGAATACAATCTCTGAACTGAAAAATGCAGTAGAATCCATCAAAAGCAGGCTAAACAAAGCAGAGGATCAGATCACTGAGTTATAAAACAATGTAGAAAAAAATTCCCAGACAATGCAACAAAATTAAAAAAGATAAAAAAAACATGAACAAGATATGAGAAAATTACAAGATAGCATGACAAAAAACAATATCAGAATCATCGGATTAAAAGAGGGAGAAGAAGAGGAGCAAGGAATAGAAAAGCTGATAGGAGAAGTAATGACAGAAAATTTTCCCAACCTGATGAGAGAAAAAGTTATGCAAGTTCAAGAAGCACAGAGAGTCCCAATGAAAAGGAACCCAAAAAAACCCACTCCAAGACACATTATAATCAAAATGGCAGCATTCAAAGACAAACAGAGAATCCTAAAAGCAGCAAGAGAAAAACAGAAAACAACATACAAGGAAGCTCCGATAAGGCTATCGACGGATTTCTCAACAGAAACACTATAAGCCAGAAGAGAATGGTCAAAAATATGACAAGCAATGAAAAACAAAGGCCTACAACCAAGAATACTCTACCCAGCAAGGCTCTCATTCAAAATGGAAGGTGAAATGAGTTTCCCAGACAAACGAAGACGAAAAGATTGCATCTCCTCCAAACCAGCATTGCAAGAGATGCTAAAGGGGATGTTTTAAGAAAAAGAATGAAAAAAGAGAAGAGGAACACAGGTACAAAGGGAAATAAATAAATACATGTCAATAATAACCTTAAATGTAAGTGGATTAAATGCTCCAGTTAAAAAACATAAGGTAATGGAATGAATACAAAAACAGGACCCACATATTTGTTGTCTACAAGAAACACACCTCAAAACAAAAGATTTACACAGACTGAAGGTAAAGGGATATACAGAAGTATTCCAAGCAAACGGACATGAAAATAAAGCTTGGGTAGCAGTACTCATATCAGACAAAATGGATTTCAAAGCAAGGACAATAAAAAGAGACAAAGAAGGACATTTCATAATACTTAAAGGAACAATTCATCAAGAAGACATAACACTGATAAACATATATTGACCCAACTTAGGAGCACCCAAATACATAAAGAAAATACTAGAAGACCATAAGAAGTATATTAACAGCAACACACTCATAGTAGGGGAATTTAACACTCCATTATCAACAATAGACAGATCTTCGAAGCAAAGAAACACCAAAGATATGCAGGCATTGAACAACACACTAAACCACATGGACTTAACTGATATCTATAGAACTTTTCACCCCAAAGAAACAAAATATACATTCTTTCAAATGCACATGGGACATTTTCAAATATGGACCACATGATAGGACACAAAACAAGCCTCAACAAATTCAAGAAAATTGAAATCATATCAAGCATCTTTTCAGACTACAATGCCTTGAAACTTAAAATCAACCTCAGAGAAAAAAATAAAAGAATGAATGGCATACTATTAAATAATGAAAGGGTCAACAGTGACATCAAAGAAGAAATCAAGAAATTCCTAAAAGTAATAATAATGAACACACCACAGCCTAAAACCTATGAGACACAGCAAAAGCAGTACTAAGAGGGAAGTTCATAGCAATACAGGCATATCTGGAAAGGATAAAAGAATCTCAAATAAAAAATTTAACCCTAAAGCTAAAAGAACTAGTACAACAACAACAAACAAAGCCTAGGGCAAGAAGAAGGAAAGACATCACCAAGATCAGAGCAGAATTAAATGACATAGAGACCAAACAAACAACTCAAAAGATCAACAAAACTAGGAGCTGTTTCTTTGAAAAATAAACAAAATCGACAAGCCTTTAGCCAGTCTCATCAAGAAAAAAAGAGAGAAGACCCAAATAAGCAAAATCAGAAACAAAAAAGAAGAAATCACGACTGATACCACAGAAATACAAAGGATTGTAAGAAATTACTACAAAAAACAGTATGGCAAAAAATTTGACAACCTAGAAAAATGGACATATTTCTAGAAACATATAACCTTCCAAAACTGAATCAAGAAGAAGTAGAACGTCTCAACAGACCAATAACAAAGAAGGAAATTGAAATAGTAATCAAAAATCTTCCAGTACACAAAAGACATAGACTGGATGGCTTCACAGGCAAATTTTACAAAATATTTAGGGAAGAACTAACTCCTACACTTCTCAAATTATTCCAAAAAATCAAAAAAGAGGGAAAAATCCCAAACTCTTTCTATGAAGCCAGTATTACCCCAATCCCAAACCCAGGTCAAGACACAACAAAAAATAAAAACTACAGGCCAATATCACTGATAAACATAGATGCTAAAATCCTCAACAAAATATTGGTAAACAGTATCCAGCAATACATCAAAAAGATCATACACCATGAACAAGTGGAATTTACCCCAGGGATGCAAGGATGATTTAATAATCACAAATCAATAAATATAATAAATTACCTAAACAAAATAAAAGACAAAAATCACATGATCATATCAATAGATGTTGAAAAAGCATTTGATAAAGTACAACAACCATTGATGATGAAAACACTCAGCAAAATGGGAATAGAGGGAGCATACCTCAACATAATTAAGGCTATATATAAAAAACCTGAAGCCAACATCATACTCAATGGACAAAAACTGAAAGCATTCCCCCTGAGATCAGGAACAATACAAGGATGTCCACTCTCTGCACTCCTATTCAACATAGTATTGGAAGTCCTAGCCACAGCAGTCAGACAAGAAGAAAAAATAAAAGACATCCAAATTGGGAAAGAAAAAGTATAACTATCATTATACGCAGATGACATGATAGTATACATAGAAAACCCTATTAACTCCACTAAAATATATAATAAATGAATTTGGCAAAATAGCGGGGTACAAAATAAATATACAGAAATATAAGACATTTCTCTTCACCAACATTAAAATCTCAGAGACAGGGACAAAAAGAAAATATCATTTACTATAGCAACAAGAAAAATAAAGTACCTAGGAATAAACTTAACCAAAGAGATAAAAGGACTGTACTCTGAAAATTATGTAACATTGAAGAAAGAAATTAAGGAAGATACAAATAAATGGAAGCAAATTTCATGTTCTTGGTTTGGAAGAATCAGCATCATCAAAATGGCCATATTACCCAAAACAATTTACAGATTCAATGCAATCCCTATTAAAATACCAATGACATATTTCACAGACCTAGAACAAATACTCCAAAAATTCATATGGAACCAAAAAAGACCCCGAATAGCAAAAGCAATGTTGAGACAGAAGAACAGAGCAGGAGGAATCACCATACCAGACATCAAACAATACTACAAAGCCACTGTGATCAAAACAGTCTGGTACTGGCATAAGAACAGACATATAGATCAATGGCACAGAATAGAGAGTCCATAAAGAAATCCAGGAATATACAGTCAACTAATATTTGATAGAGGAGAAAAGAACATAAAATGGAGTGAGAAGAGCCTCTTTAACAAATGGCGCTGGGAGAACTGGTCAGGGGAATGCAAAAAAGTGAAACTAGACCACCAACTTACATTACACATGAGAATAAACTCAAGATGTATCAAAGACTTAAATGTAAGCCATGACACCATGAAAGTCCTAGAGGAAAACATAGGCAGGAAAATTTCAGATATCCCACATAACAATATTTTCACAGATACATCTCCTAAGGCAAGAGTAATAAAGGAAAAATAAACAAATGGGACTACATCAAACTAAAGAGTTTCTGCTCAGCAAAAGAAAACATCAGCAAGATAAAAAGGAAACCAACCATATGGGAAAACATATTTGCCAATGATATCTCAGACAGGGGATTGATCTCAAAAATATATAAAAGCTTACATGATGCAATATCAAGAAAACAGACAACCCAATTAAAAAATGGGCAAAGACCTAAGCAAACACTTCTCCGAAGAGGACATACAGAATGTCCATAGATACATAGAAAAATGCTCAACATCACTATCTGTCAGAGAGATAAAAATAAAAACCACAATGAGATACCACTTTACACGAGTCAGAATGGCCATCATCAACAAACAAGTTCTGGCAAGAATTTGGAGAAATGGGAACCCTACTGCACTGTTGGTGGGGATGCAGATTGGTACAGCCACTATGGAAAACAGTACAGAATTTCCTCAAAAAACTAAAAATGAAACTGCCTTTTGAACCAGCAATTCCACTGCTAGGATTATACCCGAAACATCCTAAAACCCTAATTCAAAAGAACTTATGCACCCCTATGTTCATAACAACCCTGTTTACAATAGCTAATTGCTGGAAACAGCCTAAGTTCTCATCTGTAGGTGAATGGAATAAAAAACTGTGGTACATTTACACAATGGAATACTATGCAGCAGAGAGAAAGAAGAAACTACTGCCATTTGCAACAACATGGATGGAACTAGAAAGAACTATGCTTAGTAAATAAGCCAGGCAAAGAAAGAAAAATACCATACGATATCACCTAATACAGGAAACTAAAGAACAACATAAAGAAATGAACTAAATAGGACAAGAAGCAGAGTAACAGTCAATAGGGGGCAGGGGAGAGAAGGGGGATAAGAAAGGGATGGTTTTAGTCAAGGAATGTGTATAAATGAGTCGTGGACATGAACAATGGGGAGGGATATGATTGTGGGAGAAGGGGTGGACTGGGTGGGTGGGGACAATGGGGGAAAAATGGAACAACTGTAATTGAAAAACAAAAAAATAAAATTTAAAAAAAATAAAAAATAAATACCCAGAAGGGTGTAGAATACCACTTTCCAGGTATAATTGAAGCAGGTTCCAGACCACTGCTGAATAAACCAAGCTCTACACACCAGACTGCTACACCATGCCATGCTGATCTCCCTTGGCATCAGCTGCTGGAGGCTCTGCCCTGCTGGAATGAGGACTTCACCTCCCCTACTGCCCACCTGGCTCAAGAGAGCCTTCCTTGCATCATGCTGATTACTGCCTTGCCCATCATGCTATCTCTTGGACCTGCAGAATGAGACTCTGGGACATGGGTTTGTTATCCCTCATTGATTTCTGTATGTGTATGTGCATGTGTGATATGTTATAATTCTCTTAAATTGTTAGAGTATGAGTAGGATATTAATGCTTGTTGATGTTCTACTTTGAGTACATCTGAAACACTATCAGCCAGAAGGAAATGGCAAAAAATATTTTAGACAATGAAAAACAAAGGCCTACAACCAAAACTACTCTACCCAGGAAGGTTCTCTTTCAAAATGGAGGGTGAAATAAGGAGTTTCCCAGACAACGGAAGACTAAAAGATTCATCTCCACCAAACCAGCATTGCAAGAGATGCTAAAGAAAATGCTTTAAGAAAAAGAAGAAAAAAAGAGAGGGAGAGGGACAGCAGTACAAAGGAAAATGAATAAATACTTGTCAGTAATAACCTTAAATGTAAATGGATTAAATGCTCCAATCAAAAGACATAGGATAGCAGAATGGATATGAAAACATGATGCACATATGCTGTATACAAGAGACATACCTCAAAACAGAAGACCTACACAGACTGAAAGTGAAGGGATGCAAAAAATATTCCAAGAAAATGCACATGAAAGGAAAGCTGTGGTAGGAATACTTATATCAGACAAAACAGATTTCACAGCAACGGCCATAAAAAAAGACAAAGAAGGACATTTCATAATACTTAACAGACTAATCCATCAAGAAGATATAACTCTGGTAAACATATATGCACCAAACATAGGAGCACCCAAATATATAAGGAAAATTATGGAAGACTACAAGAAGGAATTCAACAGCAACACACTCATAGTAGGGAACTTTAACATCCCATTGTCAACAATGGACAGATCTTCAAAGCAAAGAAACACCAAACATATTGAGGCAGTGAATAACACTCTGAATCAAATGGACTAAGTTGATATATATAGAAATTTTCACCCCAAAGAAGCAAAATATACATTCTTTTAAAGTGCACTTGAAACATTTTCAAAAGTAGACCACATGGTAGGACACAAAACACCTCAACAATATTAAGAAAATTGAAATTATATTAAGCATCTTCTCAGATCACAATATCTTGAAACTAGAAATCAACCTCAGAGAAAAAAACTCAAAGACATTCAAACTCATGGAGAATAAAAAACATGCTATTAAATAATAAATGGGTAACAAAGGCATCAAGGAAGAAATCAAGTAGTTTCTGGAAACAAATGATACTGAACACACAGCAGCCCAAAACTATGGGACACAGCAAAAGCAGGCTTGAGAGGAAAGTTCATAGCAAAACAGGCTTACCTAAAAGGATATGAAAATCTCAAATAAAAAATCTAACACTATAGCTACAAGAACTAGAACAACAACAAACAAAGCCCAAAGTGAGTAGAAGGAAGGAAATCATCAGATCAGAACAGAATTAAATGACATAGAGACTAAACAAAGAATTCAAAAGATCAACAAAATAGGAGCTGGTTCTTTCAAAAGATAAACAAAATCGACAAGCCTTTAGCCAGGCTCATCAAGAAAACAAGAGAGAGGACCCAAATAAACAAAATCAGAAATGAAAGAGGAGAAATCACAACTGAAATCACAGAAACATAAAGGATTGTAAGAAATTACTAGGTTGGCAAGAAAATTGACAACCTAGATGAAATAGACAAATATCTAGAAACATATAATCCTCTAAAACTGAATCAAGAAGAAGTAGAAAGCCTGAACAGACTGATAACAAAGAGTGAAATTGAAGCAGTAATAAAAAAACTCCTAGTGCACAAAAACCCTGGATCAGATGGCTTCACAGGTGTTGTAGTACTTTGTGGTCGAGGGCACGCAAGTAATTACAGCAGACTGAATGGGACGGACGGAGGGCTGCCGCACACTCAGGCAGGTCAGCACTGAGCAGTGCAAGCATCTTTCTTTTATTGGATTTTGCAGATATGCTAATCAACAGGGAGGGTCCAGGAATGAGCTCACAAGCACATTCCAGGAATGATTACAATGTACTTGAAACTTACAACAGAGGAAGCTTAAAGGATTAACTGAAGAGAACACTTCCTGATAAACAAGTCTATATATCATCTACAGATTCAAAAACAGAAAAACAGAGATCCAATCACTTATTCTTTTAAGGTTATGGAACAGATGCACTGTTCCTTAAACACTAACAGAAAGCAATCAAGGTTAAACACCATTTGTGTTTAGTTTTGTTTGATTTCCTTATCAACATCAGGGAAGATGGAGTACTCAGCAAGATTCTTTTTAAGTCACAGGATGTCTTTAAGATCCTGAGGCCTGAGCAGTCAGAGACTGTCAGCACCAGCAAATCCAGCTCCCTGCTTGGATCATTAAACACCTGGACCAAGAGGCATGTTAACATACCTCAAATCAGAAGTCTTGATTTCCAGCATCACAGAGGCGAATTTCCCAAAATATTTAGGGAAGAACTAACACCTACACTTCCTAAACTATTCAAAAAAATCCAAGAAGAGGGAAGAAAACCAAACTCTTTCTATGAAGCTTATATTACTCTAACTCCAAAACCAACTCAAGACACAACAAAGAATGAAAACTAAACGCCAATATCGCTGATTAACATAGATGCTAAAATCCTCAACAAAATATTGGCAAAACAGATCCAGCAACACATTAAAAAGATCATACACCATGATCAAGTGGGATTCATCCCAGAGATGCCAGGACTGTTTAATATTCACAAATCAATAAGTGTAACATACCACATAAACAAAATTAAAGACAAAAGTCACATGATCACATCAATAGATGCTAAAAAAAGCAGTTGATAAAGTAAAATACTGATTTATGATGAAAACACTCAAAAAAATGCAAATAGAGGGAGCATACCTCAACCTAATAAAGGCTATATATGACAAAACTAAAGCCAACATCATATTCAATGGACAAAAACTGAGGGCATTCCCCCTGAAATCAGGAACAAGACAAGGATGTCCACTCTCTGCACTCCTATTCAACATAGTGTTGGAAATCCTAGCCACAGCAATCAGACAAGAAAAAGAAATAAATGGCATCCAAATTGGGAAAGAAGAAGTATAACTATCATTATATGCAGATGACATGATAGTATACATAGAAAACCCTATTAACTCCACTAAAAGACTACTCGATATAATAAGTGAATTTGGGAAAATAGCAGGGTACAAAATAAATATACAGAAATCTAAGGCATTTCTGTACACCAACAATAAAATATCAGAGACAGAGACAAAAAATAAAATGCCATTTACTATAGCAACAAGTAATATAAAGTACCTAGGAATAAACTTAACCAAAGAGATAAAAGACCTGTACTCTGAAAATTACGTAACATTGAAGAAAGAAATTAAGGAAGATACAAATAAATGGAAGCAAATTCCATGTTCTTGGTTGGGAAGAATCAACATCCTCAAAATGGCCATACTACCCAAAGCAATTTACAGATTCAATGCAATCCCTATTAAAATACCAATGACATATTTCACAGACCTAGAACAAATACTCCAAAAATTCATATGGAACCAAAAAAGACCTCGAATAGGAAAAGCAATGTTGAGACAGAAGAACACATCAGGAGGAATCACCATACCAGACATCAAACAATACTACAAAGCCACTGTGATCAAAACAGTCTGGTACTGGCATAAGAACAGACATATAGATCAGTGGAACAGAATAGAGAGTCCAGAGATAAACCCAGGTCTCTATGGTCAACTAATATTCAATAAAGGGGAAAGGAACATAAAATGGAGTAAGAAAAGACTCTTCAACAAATAGTGCTGGGAGAGATGGAGAGGGATGTGCAAAAAAATGAAACTAGACCACCAACTTACACCATACACGAGAATAAACTCAAGATGGATCAAAGACTTAAATGTAAGCCATGACACCATGAAAGTCCTAGAGGAAAACATAGGCAGGAAATTTTCAGGTATCCCACATAGCAATATTTTCATTGATATATCTCCTAAGGCAAGGGAAATAAAGGAAAAAATAAACAAATGGGATTACATCAAACTAAAGAGTTTCTGCTCAGCAAAAGAAAACATCAGCAAGATGAAAAAGGAACCAACCATATGGGAAAACATATTTGCCAATGATGCCTCAGACAAGGCATTGATCTTCAAAATATATAAAGAAATTATAGACTCAACAACAAGAAGACAGACAACCCAATTTAAAAATGTGCAAAGGACCTGAACAAACACTTCTCCAAAGAGGACATACAGAGGCTCCATAAGCATATGAAAGAATGCTCAACATCAATAGTCATCAGAGAGACGCAAATAAAAACCACAATGAGATACCCCTTCACACCAGTCAAAATGGCCATCTTCAACAAATCAACAAACAACAAATGCTGGCGAGGATGTGGAGAGACAGGAATGCTAGTGCACTGTTGTTGGGAATGCAGACTGGTGTAGCCACTTTGGAAAACAGTATAGAATTTTCTCAGAAAACTAAAAATGGAACTGCCTTTTGAACAAGCAATTTCATTGCTGGGATTATACCCAAAGAAATCTGAAACCCCAATTGAAAAGAACTTTTGCACCCCTATGTCCATAGCAGTGCTATTTTTAATAGCCAAGTGCTGGAAACAGCCTAAGTGCCCATCTGTAGATGAGTGGATCAAAACACTGTTGTAGGTTTACATAATTGAGTATAATGCAGCAGAAAGAAAAAAGGGACTCCGGTCTTTTGTGATAAAATGGATGGAACTAGAGAGAATTATACTTAGTGAAATAAGCCAGGCAATGAAAGAAAAATACCATATGATATCACCTAATACAGGAAACTAATGAACAACACAAAAAATGAGCAACATTGAACCAGAGGCATGGAAACAAGGAACAGAGTAACAATTACCAGGGGTGGGGTGCAGGGAGAGAAAGAGTTGGGGGGTAAGTGGTGGATGGGTTTATTACAAATTACCCATGAACATATACAATGAGGTGGGGATTGACTGTAGAAGGATGGGCTGGGTGAGGAGAAGCAATGGGGGGAAATGTGGGACAACTGTAATAGAGAAACAATAAATAAAACAAAAATTAAAAAAGAAAAAGTAATAAAAATAGCAGTGGGCTCTCCTTTTCCTGAGTGACCCCACAGTTTTACAAGCTTTAAAGAAGTTTTGTGAAACATGTAAGGTAAGATGAAAATAAAACACTTAAATTTTTCCTAAAAAAAAAAAAAAAAGCATGATTGAAGAAATAAAATACATTTGAAACCTTCAAAAAAAGAATAAGAAGGCAATAAATGTGAAATGTTGGTGACTAATATAGATACTAAATATATATTTCTTAAAAGCCAAAACCATCTAGATGTCCTTCAATGGGTGTATCATTAATAAAACCATGGTACATGCATACCATGAAAGGCTATTAAGCAATAAAAAGAAATAACAGTTTGAATGGGTCACAAGGGAAATTTCTTGAAAGAAAAAATCTCAAAAAGCCACATATTTAGTAATTCCATTTATATAACACCTTGAAATAACAAATTATATAGATGGACACCAGGTTAGTGGTTGCCAGGAGTTAGGGAGAAGGTGGGGTAGAGTAGGCTGTGGCTCTAAGAGGCAGCACAAAAGATTCTAGTGATAGAATTTCTCTCTGCTCTGTGCCCTAACTGTGGTGGCCACAGGAACATGCGTGGCTGATGGAACCAAATGGACACATACAAAAGAGAATAGGCACTTTGTAAAATCTGAATAAGATCCATGAATTGTACCAGTGTCAATTTCCTGGTTGTGATAATGTGGCTATAGTTTTGCTGGGCAAAGAGTACATGATGGGATCACTCTGCATTATTTCTTACAGCTGTATGTGAATTTACAATGATCTCAAAAAGACTGTTCTTTAAAAAAAGTACTAGGTATATTTAAGGAGATGTTGTATGAAAGACAGGTAGATGACATAAAAATATCAAGGTTCTCTAAAATACTTTAGAATACCCCAACCCTCACAGTTAATAAATACATCAGAAATCTTATTATTGGTAACCAAAATACATTTATAAGTGGTAACAGAAAAAATACAATACAATACAATAAATACATTTAAACACTATCCTTCATACAGACTTTGTTCCAAAGAGCAGCAGGGAGGATATGCTTTAAAATACAGGTTTTGTTATTATTCAGATATGGCGGAGCCAACGATAAAGAAACAATGGCCACTGAGAAGAGACTTTATTACTCACAGTTTCTAAGAGAACACATGGGGAAGCACCAGAACCAGTCTGGGTGCAGTAAGAACAAGGAAAAAACATGAGCAAGAGCCTTTATTGTGGTTCCCACAGGGAAGGAAGGAGTGAGATGGGGTTCATAGGTTTAGGGTTGGCTAGAGTGAATGATTTCATTGGGCTGTTCCTAGTTGTCTGGTATCTATCCCTGGAGGTTAGGGCAGGGGCATAGTGGGTGGCCCAGAGTGAGGGAGTTCCATGGGGTAGGGGTAGGCACTGGATTGGTTTGTTTACATTTGAAAGGCATACTCCCTAGAGAGTTGGCATCTCTAAGAATTAGCTAATCTTGGGAAGGACAGTCCCTACAAAGTCAGCAAGGCCCCAGATGTCAGCATCAGAATAAAAACACAGATTTAGTACTGTATATGTAAAGTCTTGTTGAGCATCATTTATGAAGAACAGACCTCTTTTTACAGCTGAATTTCAAACATTTATCAGGCAGAAAATGTTTGAACAAGAAGACTTCTTGAGTTACCCAGTGATCACTTCTACAGAATGTAGGTCTTAGAGCTCCTGATCTTTTTCAACACTAAGATCGTATCTAGATATTTAAATGTGTTTATGCATTATCTATATAACCAGCTATTTTATTTCATGGGCCAAAATTATTTTTGTTTCTTTTGTTATCTACAATGTTTAGCTCTGTGCTAATCTCACAATTGTAACTCACTAATTGTAGGATTATTGATGACCTACTACCATTAGGATAGATTCTTTGAAGTATTTTTTTCTTTCCCCAGAGGTAGCAATGAATTTGCTCCAATCCACCAACATAACTACAACCAGTTCCAGTTATTGATTATCTTTGGAAACTGGGGACGGGATAATAACTATTGGGATATTTACATTGAAAGGTGAATGGTCCAAAGGTAAGGGGACAAGAGAGAAAATGAGGAGAGCGTTTTTACCATGGCCCTTCTGAATTGTTGGTATACTATAAGCAATGATGACATTGTCCCATTTGCAGACCATCATATTTTTGTTGTGTCTTACCCTCCCAAAATATCCCCAAGATAGTGCATAAAAAAAGTTTGGGACTCTACTGGACACTCATCTGAACAGGTGTCAACAAGAATACCATGTTAATGTAGTAGGCAGAAGGTAAGTTGCATCATTAAGCCTATATGTCCTCTAGCCACACACAAATGATAAAAATTAGTTGCATGGTCTTGGCCTTTGATTGTCTCAAATATTTTCTCAAATATTTATTTTTATAGAGTGGATTTAGTCTTAGAAAAGAATACTCATTTTTATGGACTTAGACAATGCATATATTGGGAATGAAGTTCAACTTTTCCACTGTATTAACTTCCTTCAACAGCAAAACACTCTTGGGAACATTTATACAATTCTAAGCAATAAGTCAGCACATTCTCAATAGATTAAGAAAGTTATTTTCAAACATTTTCATCTCATGACACACATGAACTAATTACTAAAATTCTGCAGCACATGAAAAAATACATTTTTTGCTGATTTGACAAAAAATAGGTATTTTGATTCACTCACACTGGATGGCTATCGTTTTGTTGGCTGTTGTCATTTTTTTAATTTAAAAATCTAAGGAAAAAAAGGTCAGTGTTCCTGACTAGCTAGTCAATTATTGTATGCTTTAAAAATTCTTGTGGTACATCAGTTTGTTGCGGAATACCAGTTGAAAATCACTGGACTAAGACATAATTATTTTTACTCTGTTGTGGCAGGGCTCAAAGCAACACCTGAAACCTGGATCACTTTTTCCCTCAGAGTAATAGTCAAAGCTGAGGATTAAGTTCTACCTCCCGGGCCTCTTGTTACCATGTGGACAATTCCCATTGAAGCAATTGCCCATCCATTGGATTCACATGGAAAGCAGAAATTTATATGCAATTTATGTAGGGTGGGCATAGGCATCAAGATTTTTAAAGATGCCCATCATTCTAATGTGCTGCCAAGACTGAGACCCACTGCACCTGATTGGCATGGGTGAGCTCACACCCCCGCATGTGAGAGAGAGGCCAAATTATTAGATTTGTGAGTTTGGGAGAAAGAATTGTACTGGCTGAGCTCAGCAGTTCTCCATATATTTCAGGTCTTTCTGCTTCCACAGAACCAAGATAAGTTGAGGACTGCCTCTGTCCAGCCATGCCCGGAAGTAAGTAGGTACATTTAACAATCAAACCCATTCCATCTAAAGCCCAGTCTGTAATCTCCTTCCACTTCATATCTGGCATTTTAATTTCTGTCTGAGTGTCTTCTATGCCTTATCTCTCACTTGGTTCCAAACACAGAAGAGGAAAACAAAAAGTGCTATTTTTTGGCCTTCCCTAAACCTTAACAGTTATAACCAAGTCAATTAAAACACAGTCACTACCTACTCCAGGAATTTACTTTTGTAAGACTGAATGGTTATAGTATAGCCACATTATCTTATAATACTTTGAAATAGAAATCCTAGATCAATTCAATTTAAAGAAACGGAAGTTTATTTTAGAATTTGAGAGTTTACCATTTAAGTCAAGATATTTGAAGTAACAAAGTTAACATTAAAGCCCCTGTTTGTTTTTAAATTTCTACAAGTATTGCTATTACCCAGAATAATTACGGTTTTTAAAGATAAGTGAAAGAAATTAAATTATTATGCTTAAAATTTCCCTACTACAACTTATTCCTATAACCTTAAGCATTGAAGGCCACCAGCTCTGAGTTCAATGTGTGACCACAGTAACCTGCAGTGGGGCCAAGTAGAGCTGTGGTGTCCTGTACTCTGCAAACTGGGAAGAGGCCAGTTTTCATCTGTGAACTAATACACCAAGCCAGCAAGAGATGTAAAACTACCCTTTTCAGCTTATTTTTGAGAATATTTTTGTTTGACCTTGAGAAAGTTACTTCACATTCCATCTTTTTAATTTTTTTTACATTAAAAAAAATAAATTTATAGAGGTGATGTTGGCTAATAATATTATATAGGATTCAAGTGTATATTTTTATGTTATATGATTTGTATATTGCATTGTGTACCCATCACCCAAAGTCAAATCATCTTCCATCACCATATATTTGACCCCATTTACCTCTACTATCCCCTTCCCTCTGGTAACCACCATACTAATGTCTGTATCTGAGTTTTATTTGTTTGTTTTTCTTGTTTGTTCATTTGTTGGATTCAGTTTTATATTGCACATATGAGTGAAATCTTATGGTTCTTAACTTTTTATGTCTGATTTATTTTACAATAAATTAATGGGAATATATCAAACTGAAAAGCTCCTGCCCAGCAAAAGAAACCACCAATAAAACAAAAAGGCAATCAATTGAATGGGAGAACAACAGCTCCAACAAGGGGTTAGTATCTAAAATATATAAAAAATTCATACAAGTCAATACCAAAAAAACCCAAACAACCCAATTTTAAAAAGGGAAGAGGTCTTGAACAGACTATTCTCCCAAGAAAACATACAAATGGCCAACAGATATAAGAAAAGATGCTCAACCTCACTAGCTATTAGGGAAACCAAATCAAAACTACAATGAGATACCACTTCACACTTGGTAGAATGACTGGTATTAACAAGGTAAGTAATAACAAGTGTTGGAGAGGTTGTGGAGAAAAAGGAAACTTCATTCACTGTTGATGGGAATGAAACTGGTATAATCACTATAGAAAATGGTATGGAGGCTCCTCAAAAAATTAAGAACAGAGTTACCATATGACCCAGCAAGCCCTCTTCTGGGTATTTATCTGAAAAATTTGAAAACATTTATTCACAAAGATATAAGATATATGCACCCCTGTGTTCATTGCAGCCTTATTCACAGTGGCCAAGACATGGGAACAGATGAACAGTCCTTTGATAGATGATTGGATTAAGAAGATGTATATATATATATTACACACACAATGGAATACTTTTCAGCCACGTGAAAAGATGAAATACTGCCATTTGCAACAACATGGATCAACCTGAGAATAATGTTTCAGCTTTTAGTTCTTTTCAATCACCAGAAATTAAAGTTCTCATCAGCAATGAGTCAAATGAATTTATAGAGCTTTTAAAAAACTACATTGTTTTGTAAATAAAAGGTACTTGACTTAATGTGTTAAGTTTAGGATCAAGGAAAAAACTACTTAAATGACCTTAGATAAATTTGAGTTTATTTTATGGACAAAATTTATCTAACAAATCAGGACACCTACAGAAATCTCAGCTTCAACAGTTTATAGAATTTAGGTAATGAGGGACCCAACAAATGCATTTTATCTGTAAGTCTTTACTTAATAATTTCAACAGATTTCCAGGTTCAGAACCAACTGAGAGAGAGATACAGGCATAAAATGACTATTTTCATATCAACAAAAACTGGACAAGAGAATATTGCTTGCATGAGGAAACAATGGAATTGCTGTACCATAATCATTAATTTTAAGGCATTCACTTTTGCAATTATAAATATGAATTTATATTTAACTGACTATTACAATTTCAACCAATAAAGCACATAAAGATATTGTTTTACTGCAAGTTACAGCTTTGAATGGCACTTTTATCTGAAAGTGAACATTCAGATATTAACAATAAATATGAATACCTCATTTGTGATACAGACGTTGTCAAGCCTAATAGGTATGATGATCACCTACATCATTAAGTCACACAGAAGTTTGGGAATACCAGAGATAATACTATATGGGCATTTTCTATTTGGTCTTCTAAAGCCTGAGACTCGAGCCCAGCCTCAAGGCAAATTTTGATGTCCACTTTCAACCTCAGTGCCTCCCTAAGCAAAGAAAGATAGAATGATAGATCATAGATTGATGGGGAGACCAATAGATAGACACTTTAGTAATACAGAGACTCTAACTGATCTAGGAGCCTCTTCCTTCAGAACCCTAACATTTGGTCATTTCATCATATATCATAATACAAGGCATGCAGGTCAAAAAATATATTAAATTTATTTCAAGACAAGAAAAAGCCAAAGGAGTTCATCATTGCCATACTAGTATTACACGAAATGTCAAAGGGACTAGCTTAAGAAAGAGGGAAAAAAATAAAAAATATGAATAAGAAAATATTGCAAAAAAATCTCAAAAAGGCAAACATGTAATAAAAGCAGTGAATCAAACAACACTAAAGCTAGTACAAAAAGTAAAGAGGCAAAAGTAGAGAGATCATGTGTAATCACAACAGTAAATTAAGGGATACACACAATGCACAGATGCAAAGGAGGTAAAAAATAATAACAAAAAACATAAACATGGAAGAGGTGAGTAAAAAAATGCAGTGATTCTAGAATGTGTTTGAATTTAAGCCACAATCAAATTAAAATACACTGCTATAAACAAACTTGTAGCTTGGTATATATGAATCATATAGTAACCACAAACCAAAAATTTCAAGATATATACAATAAATAGAGAAGAGATCCAAACACAACACTACAAAAAGTCATCAATATACAAAGAAAAGAGCAAGAGAATAAGAAATGAACAGGGAACAATTACAAAAACAATCAGAAAACAATTAATACAATGGCAATAACTACATACTTATCTGTTGTGTTGGTTGTGGTTTCGGATGCTGAAATAAATCCGGCAGGCAGGATTATTGGCCAGTAACAAACGGAGGACTGTGGCTCGCTCAGACCATCAGCGGAGAGCGGGAAGCTTCATCCTCTTTTTATTAGGATTTCAAAAGTTACTAAAAATAGAACGGGGTGTGAGCTTTACAGCCAACAACAGGAGAATTTTACAAGTGATAGTATCATTGATATGTCTAGCACCTATCAGGGAAGCAAGGCAGACACTCTAATCTTCTAAGCCAGCTCCATTTCAAGACTTCATTAACAAGGAAGCAGATGGAGTACACAACAGAACCTGTTTTACCCAGGATTCCACGACTCAGTGGCCTCGACAGCCTAAAGCCGAAGGCGGAGACGAGAGTTGCTCATCGTCTCCTGAGTCATGGGATGCCACCTGGGTGGTGGGGCATGAGAATGCCCCTACCCAGAGATCTGTCTTCCTGCAACACTTATCAATAATCACTTTAAATGTAAATGGATTAAATGCTCCAATCAAAAGATGAATGGTTAACGAAGATGTGGTACATATATGCAATGGAATATTACTCAATTATAGAAAAGAATAAAGTCTTACTATTTGCAACAACATAGGTGGACCTAGAGAGTACTGAACTAGGTGAAATAGGATAGAGAGGAAATGATAAATACCATGATTTTACTTATATCTGGAATCTAAACAACAAAATAAATGAACAAGCAAGACAGAAGCAAACAAATAGAGACAAGGAATAAACTGATAGTTGCCAGATGGGAAGAGAGTTGAAGGGCTGCGTAAAAAATGTGAAGGGATTAAGAAATACAAATTGTCAGTTAAAAAATATTCAGGGGGTGGAAAGTACAGCTCAGGGAATATAGTCAATAACATTGTAATAATTATACATAGTGTCAGGTGGGTGCAAGACTTAATGGGAAATCACTTTGTAAGTTATATAAATGTCTAACCACTATTCTGTACACCTGAAACTAATATAATATTGAATGTCAATTTTAACTGAAAACTAAAAATGTTTTTAAAAAGAAAAATATAAAATGTATCAAGTTCTTGTGCACTGATATTGAACAGTTCTGGTAAAATAATTGTAAAAGCAAGGCAATTAAATAAACTAAAATTAGGAATTTTATAGTCAGCTATGGATTTCAATGATTCTTACTTCCTTTAATTGTAAAAAAAAATGTTATGTATAAGTGCACATCTGGGTTTGGTTATAAGATTTTTAGTCTTCCCCACTTGGAAGTACTTCACAACGATCTTTTTCAAAATATTACTTACATTCTTTGCTTGAAATTCTTGGCATACATTCCTGGAGGAAAAAATTTAACTCTTCTGCTTTATATGCTAAGAAGTAGCATAGTACATTGAGAGTGCTGTTCAGTAGTCTAGAGAACTGAATAAATGTGAACTGAAAATATCTTAATTCTCTGCATTTCAATGCTAGGTTTTGTCCAAGTTGCTACAAGTTTGGAGGAGGGAAGGATATAAATATATATAATTGTTTTGACCTAATTTACTTCAATTAACATTGGTAGGTGTTTTGAAATTTCTCCCCTATAATCAAATATGTTGTGCATTTTTATTCATTTCATTCATTAAATATCACAACCCCTTCTCTATTAAGAGGCTTGAATCTTAACCCTAATCCCCTGTATCCTCTATCAAGATCTGATCAAAGACAGGTTCCTCACACCAACCAGAGACTAAAACAAGAGCTCCCTTTCTCAAAAAAGGTCAATGTAGAATGAAGGAACACTTGGCAAGTTGTGTCCAATAGGCCAGCATGTGTTGTATACATGTTCATAATTCACAGACTTAAACTCCATGACAGGCTCCAAGAGGGTTTTATATTTAATGTTCATATTAACAATTCTAAGATATTCTGCATATGTTGTAACCAAAATTATATAATGATTGTCTTCCAAAACAACAGTGATATATCTTCAAACAAAACATTCCATGTGGAATTGCTTAAAGTAGTCATGAAATTTCTCTAACGGACACTTCCTTTATTTTAATATTTCAAGCTTATTTAGGGCATCATGGAGTTAATAGTGTGATTTGACTGGGAAAGTTGTAGAATATTTAGGAGAAATAACACAATACAATTTTATAGCCTCAGAATGTATAGAAAAAGACTCACAAATTAGACCAGTCCTTACTCTAAAATTTAAGGCCAAAGAGGTATTGATGAATTGCATTTTTCTAGAGACCTCAACAATGACTCACTAGGGAGAAAGGGCACACTGAAAACTGAGTAGGACTTGGAAGAATGTGATTATTGTTCTGCTTTGGGAATTGACACAAGTAAATTCTAAAGAAATTTAGTCTGTAAATAATAAATATTTTTTGTCTTATTTTTTCTTGGAAATTTGTTGTATTGAAATCATATAGTATTTTATGACACATTTTTAGAGAAACATTAGTTGATTTATTAATGAAAATAACATCAAACTATGATACTATTCACTCATTCATTGCAAAGACATGTTGCTTTATGACATAAACAAGTATAGGAAGAAAATTTGCTCCTTATTCAGATTCTGATCCTGGTTGTAAAAGGTAATATTGTGCAGTCACTTTGCAGTCTTAAAAGGAGTGATTATACTGATACACCCAATCATTTATTGTCTTCCTATTAAAGAATAACATCCCTGCTGATTGCCATGTAACTTGCAATGCAATGAATATTTTTTTCACCCTTGATGGTTAGGGATGGTCAATGGAACAGGGATTATGCCATATCCAATGTGATCTTTGTAAACCATTTCATGATTCAACTCTGCCTTTTTTTCCTTCTCTAATAAGAATAACATGTTCCAGATGGTAGCTGTTTCTCAAACTTATAATAAAATGAAAACCTAAGGACAACATAATGTGAGCGAGAGATAAACCTTTATTGTTTTAAGCCTCTGAAATGTGGACATTGTTATTAACTTCGGCATAAACTGAAAAGGTTGAATACACAAGGCAATAATGCTAAAGATGAGAAGCCCACACAGTAAGGATGGTAGTTCAGAAAAACAGCAGTGTGGGGCCCTAACGACATTGCTGAATTACTATTTCTTACCCTGAACTATCTACCCATATAACTTTCAATATATGAGACAATTAAATGTCATTAGTGTTCAAATCTTTGTTAGTGGAGCTTATCTTAATTGAGCCAAGAACTTTTCTAACTGATAAAATGTTCATTCTTTCCTCCTTCACTGCTGTCACAATGGAAAAAAGTATTGCCTTCTACTACATGTGCAACCACTTCCTTTTTACATTCTCAGAGCCCTTTCTCCATTTATTGCCAGGTCTCTTGGTACTGGATCTTTCCATTTTCACTTGAGTATTACAGGTACCACCTCTTTCTATACTGACCTGTCAACATCTGTTCAGTCATCAGTCTGCATATGGCTCCTGACCTCTAACGATCTCTAGTTGGCTAGACTTAACTCTGTTAATACTTAACATACTTTATCCTAATTGTCTGTTTTCTTGACTGTTTTTAACATTATATATAGGTTTTTAATGATTTTCTCATGATTATAAAATACATGTTAAAAAAATTTGGAATATTTGGGAAAGTATATATTTTGTATTTGTAATACCTACCAAATTATAAAAAATAGGAACTCAATAAATATTTATTGAAAAATGCATGAATGTACAAATCAATAAACAAATAAAGAAAATAAATATTTATTTCTAGTAGAGTGTTGAGTAATGAAGACTGGGTTGGAATTATAGTTTGTGGTCTAATTATAGGAAACCTTATAATTTATGTTAAGGTGTTTTTTCTTCCCTTTGTAGGTAATGGAATACTAAAAAAACATTTTGAGCAAGAAAATTTATGTTTAGGCCTGCATTTTAAGAAGAATGTTGGTGATATAAATGATATGGGTTGGGAAAGGATAGACTGCATATTGTAATTATATTAGGCCTATGAAATTTCAGGCCTAGACATTAATTACCCAAATTAAAGAAGCAATAGTAGAGATAAAAAGCTATGATATAATGTGTATCTAAGAAATAATATTGATATAAATTTAGAAATTGTCTAGCTCTGCAAAAGGAGAGCAAAGAATTGAAGATGATACAATAGTTTTTAGCTTTGCTGGTGGTAAGACTGACCTCAGGACAAGAGAGAGAAATTGTTCTTAATGATAATAAAATCAGCTGTGAATGCACTGAAGTTGAAGTTGAAAAACTGCAATACATCAATATTTAGGCTCAGAAAAATATTGGGGGTAGACATGGAGATCTGTGAGTTGCCTGCAGAGATGAAGTGAGTCTTCTCCATGGGGAATTTGGATTACAAAAGAAAGGGTCTAGTCAAAGACATAGTCTAGTTTGTATTTCAGAACAGGTTTGAAAGAGGTACCAATGAAATGGAGAAAAAAAAAAGAAAATATGATACCACAGAGTCCAAGGGCAGAGAGCTCAGGAAGAAAGCATGGCACCTTCAAATGCTTCAGAGAAAGAAAAACATGGACACTGAACAAAATAACTCTCTGACATACATTTTGAAAATTGAATTTCACCATATCAAGAATCAGGTAAATTAATAAGATAAAAGAATAAAACTTAGAAAGATGATATAAAGATAATAAGATATTTGTGAAGAGAAGAACTCAGTTTCTAGTGATGATATTTTCATTGACTACATAACCTTACAGAAGCCATCAAGCCCCTCCAGGGCCTCTGATTTTCATCTGTAAAGTGAAGTAATTAACTTTAATAATAATTTAACAATCAAATCTACTTCTTAGAGTTTACACACATTCTACAAACTAAAATTGTAAATAAATTTGCTCTCATGATTTTAAAATACAATATGCAACTATCTGCTCTGACTCATTCATAACTTCATTCTGTAGAACTAAAGAAGTCATTAAGTATTAGTCACTAATTTTTTAACAGTCCCAGATATCAAGCAATGCCCTAATCAAAGCTCAGAAAAGCTTACAAAGTTCAAATAACATGAGATACATATGTCATTTTAAAAATTGTTAGACGCATGTGAATGTCCCCTTAAAATCTCCTCCCTGGATCACAAAAGTATTTTTGCAATGAAGTCTGTGATGTGATATTTATTTACTATACTTAGGTATAATTTCTTGCAACAAGTAGCAGTAATGTATCCAAAAGGCTCAATAATAGTACTTAAATATTTCCATTTAAAAACTTTGGCTTTTTGCAAAAACTTAAGTCATTTCACTCATAGCTATTTCATTTCTCTAAGGTGTTTTGTGCTCTGATGGTAGAAATATACTCTTCTTGGGATGCTGAATGTTTTCCTTTTTTCCTAGAAAACTTCTTTTTTTACTATTTTTGCTCATTATTATCCTAGTTCTGCTCCAGCTTAATGGCAGTACTAGACTTGAGATGTAGATCTTCACTTTTTCTCTCATGTGGTTTCATCCATATATTTCCTTTATTCTCTAAATTTTATTTTGTGCATGAATAATCTAAGAGTATAAAATATCAGTTAACATCTATTATTTTTAAGCTATAGTTCTGTTCAGCCATTGTCTCATGACTCCCTATAGTTTATGTATACAAGGCTCATTCTTTGGGGTCAGGATGACAGAGTACATATTGTAATTTCCCTCCACCTCTGTGAACAGATAAAAATGCATGGTGGAACATAAAATATTTAGAGCCAATTTCTAAAGCATGAAATAAAGTGTTAAAGCAAACAAGAACACATAGCAAGAAGTGGGATTTGAAGCCACAGTGTCCCTAGGAATCATTAGAATTAGGATTTTTACATTTGCTCAAGTTAAAAAATCTCAAAAATAGGAGGTCCCAATCCTAGACAAAAGTCAGAATCTGGCTGTCTGCAAAATTCTCAATTCCCATAATGTGCTCACTGTCTGTGAACACAAATCTGAATATCTCTGTCTACTACCTGTGCTACTATATCTTTATCCATTGCATTGGTGGGCAGCTGGTTTCTGACTGATAAGTTAATGATATGAAATTACAGTGTAAAATTCCCAGATTCTAGTACCTAAACAAAAATTTACCTATAACTTAAATGCCCATCAACCAATGGATACAGAAAATGTTGTAGATGTATATGATGGAAGGTTATTCAGCCATTAAAAAATATTCTGTCATGTTCAACAACATGGATAAACCTTAAGGACATTATGCTAAATGAAATAAACCAGTTACAGAAGAATAAACTCTGTATGGTTCTACTTGTATAAAGAATCTAAAATAGTTAAACTCATAGAAGCAGCAAGTAGAGTGGTGATTTCCAATGGCTGAAGGAGGGGGAATGGAGAGTTGCTGTTCAACAAGTATAGACTTTCAGTTATACAAGATAAACAAATTCTAGAAATTGGTCATACACTTTTGTGCTTATAGCTAACAATACTATCATGTACACTTAAATTTTTATTAAGAGGGTAGATCTCATGTTATGTGTTCTTACCACAACAAAAAATTCACCCACAGAATTACTTAATCCTATAAATTTCAAAATCTGGCAACCAATGGAAGAAGCACACAATTCTGGAATTAAACTGCAAAGCTCAGAATTTAATTGTAACCTTATCTCTTTTCTCTCTCCTCAAAAAGTAGTCATAAGGTGAATCAAAAATTTTTAGAATGTTCAGTGCCACCTTAGAATCAGAAGACAAGTAAATCATGGGAGGAGTACTTGCCCTTTCCCCTTCTGAGCAAATACTGAAAATAATTTATACCTCCAGGAGCTAGAATTTAAAAATAAAAATAAAAAAACCAGCCTGAAGTTATTAGAAGAAAGAAAATAACAAAAATTGCAGCAGAAATAAAATAGAAAAACAATACAATTGGTTTTTGAAAAGATTTTTTAAAAATCTAAAAGTACTCTGTTAGCCTAAACAAATAAAATAAAGAAAGGACTCCCCACTGGATGCTGCAGCTCAGTGGATTGAGCATCAGCCTGTGAACCAAGTGTCACTTGTTTGATTCTCAGTCAGGGCACATGACTAGGCTGCGTCAGGTTCCCAGTTTGGGGTGCGAGTGAGAGGCAACCACATAGTGATGTTTCTCTCCCTCTCTCTAAAAATAAATATATAAATAAACAAACAAACAAATAAATAAATTATTTTTTTAAAAGAAAGGACTCAAATAAATAGAATCAGAAATGACAGAATTGACATTATAACTAATGTCACTGACATTTTTTTTAAAGATCATAAGAGACTCCTGTGAACAACATATAAACCAACAAGCTGGATAACTTAGAAAAAAATGAATAAATTTTTAGAAATATACAATCTACCAAGACTAAATTACGAAGAAATAAAAGTTCTAAACAGACCTATAACTAGTATAGAGATTGAATAAATAAACAAAAACCTTCCAACAGAAAAAAGCCCAGAACTAGATGCCTTCTCAGGTGAAATCTATCAAATACTTTCAAAAAGAATTAATGCCATTCTTCTCAAACTATCCAAAATATTGAAGAGGAGTGAATACTTCCATATTCATTTTATGATGCCAGCATAACTGATACTTAAATCAGCCAAAAACATTATAAGAAAAGAAAACTACAAGCCAATATTCCTAATGAACATTTATTTAAAAAACTTAGAATACTAGTAAAATGTGCTGAATTTAAGGGGACATTAAAAGGATCATACATCATGATCAAATGGGATCTATTTGTGGAGTGCAAAAATGGTTCAACATAAAAAAATCAATTAATGGGCTAAGGATTTGAATAGACACTTCTTCAAAGAAAATATACAGATGGCCAATAGATAGGTGAAAGGATGCCCAACATCACTAATAATCATAGAAATGCAAATTAAATCCACAATGAGATATCACCTCACGCTTTTCAGAATGGCTACCACTGATAAATCGACAAACAGCAAGTGTTGGTGAGAATGTAGAGAAAAGGGAACACTAGTGAATTATTAGTGGGAATGCAGACTGGTGGAGCCACTGTGGAAAGCAGTATGGAGTTTCCTCAAAAAATTGAAAATAGAATTGCCTTATGACCCAGCAATTCCACCTCTGGGAATGCATCCAAAAAACCCAAAACACTAATTAGAAAAAATATATGCACCCTTATGTTCATTGCCGTGTTATTTACATTTGCCAAGATATGGAAGCAGTCCCCATGTCCATCAGTAGATGAGTGGATAAAACAACTCTGGGATATTTACCCAATGGAGTACTACTCCACTGTAAAAAGAAGAAAATTTTACCCTTTGCGACAGTATGGATGGACCTGGAGAACATTATGCTAAGTGAAAGAAGCTACTCAGAGAAAGAAAAATACCATATGATTTAACTCATATGTGGAATATAATGAACAAACTGAACTAACAAGGAAAATGGGGACAGACTCATAGATGAAGAGGAGGATGACAGCTAGTGGTGGGGGAGGTTAGAGGTGAAGGGATAGAGCAAAAAAGAAAAAGGACTCAGGGACATGGACAACAGTGTGGTGATTGCTGGGGGACAGGGAGGGTAAGCGGACTAAAAGGTAATGTAAAAAAATAAAATAAAGATTAAATTAAAATGTTTTTAAAACAAAGTGAATTAAATTTTTAAAAGAGGGAGAAATAAATGTCTAGGACTTCAGAAGCCCTTCCTTTCACTCAGCCACAATTCCTTCTGGTTTCCACAGTCAAATATTATGAGAATTCCTTTTTTTTTTTTTTTTTTTTTTTTTTTTTTTTTTTTGTCACTGGAGCTCTGGACTGGGGAGCATGGTGTGGGGCTGGAACACCTTAATTTTCAGGGGGCTCCTCTATAACCAAGATATCCCTCCCATTTCTTAACCACCACATGATGGGTATGGCCTCATATATGCCCCTTCTAACAACTGTGATATGGCTTCTTTATATCTTTAGTTATAGGAATTCTGTTTAGCTAGTCTTCAGGTGGTTCATTCACGATGACGGTTGTTCTGTAATTTCATTGTAATCTTGATGTGGTCTTGGAAGAAAGTGAGCACAGCATTAACCTACTTCACCATCTTGACAAGAAGTCCCTAGTGTTAACTTTAAAAGCTACTACAAATATTTATGTTAAAGATAATTACAGAATTAAATTACCTCTACTTCTCAAAGGTACTCTTAATGCTGATTTTGAAATATCAGTTGTTTATTCTCTTTGTTCTCTCTGAGCAAAGATTCTATCTGTGCCAATTGGGATGTATAAATGTATAGTAGTAGAAAATTGAAACTCCAACATGTAGATGCTCACACTGAAACTTAAATATCATAGATAAACTTAAATTTCAAAATGCTTAGACTAATGCCTTGATCACTTTGTTTTCCCTAAGTTAATTTTCAACATTAGGTTCTACGTTTTGAGTATCTTTGCATATTTTAGAATCAAGAAAATGTGCCCTATGTAGGGGAACTCACTTTAGGTGCAACATGGCTCCAGCAGCAAAGGTATCTGAGAAATGTTGGACTCTGTTTATCTCCCTGTAGCCTCAAGCTTGGCTGAGCACCCAGAAAGCCAAAATGATACCCAAAGATAAACATTATGCCTCCAAGAAGGAGCTTAATGAACGTATAGTGTGATAACTGCCTGATGTTATCTGTTAACTTAGGAATGCATTGCTCTTTATGGTGGTCTATGTGACTACCCACAATTTGTTTTTATTGTTAACCCCCTATAAAAACGAATCCTGTCCTGGGAAGGACATGGATATTTTCTTGGTCAGCCAGCACTGGGAGCAGCTGCTTCAGCAGTGTATGTAAGCTTCTCCTATTAAAGCTCTTATGAACTTAAATAAGATTACATGTCAGTTTTTCAGAATCAGTCCTGATGTTAGATTTTGGGGGCTTCCCCCAACACCTCATAACTCACACTAGATGGGCTTCAAGAAAGAAGAAGTGTTTATGCATATCTGCCCACATATACGCATGTGCACAGTGTGCTTGCTATTCATTTATTGACATTGATTAATTCACTCTGTGACTTAGGCTCCATTCACTTTTTTAAAGCTGAAAGGCAGAAGAGGAGAGGATGCAATCACCATTTTTAACTGCTTTATAGAAATAAGATAATTGTTACATTAAGAGCTAAGACTTTTTATATAAGTATTTAACTAAAATTATCTTTACTAATTATCTTGTTAATCATACATTGTTTTAACATTTTTTTGCTGTCTCTGCATCATTCTAATATAATTCAAAGTCTCTTTGCTATATAAATTTTAAGCAAAGAGAGGATATAACTTAAATCTAAGCAATGTTCTTTGTTTTTAACCATTAACTTCTTAATACATGCTTTATAATTATGAAAAAAAGAAACTTCATAAATCAATTGTTCCTAATAAAACTATACTAAAGTTGCATGCAGCACAATGCATTTGTTTTTATAATACTGAAGTCAGACAATATATTTAACATGCCAGTAGGATAAGCCTTATAAATATTATATTATAATCTAAGTAAATAGAAGACCAATACTCAGATAAACATAGTTTTATATCTGGCTAGGGAGCAAAGATCCTTGGCAGTAACCTTCTTCTCCATTCTAAGATGATATTGTCTGGCTCTGAGATGGTGAGCTACTTCAGTAAGAGAGTTAGATGGCCTATGCACTGGGTGAGCAGCCTTGGACAACTAAAGAGGCACACCTGTGTTATAAGAGAAACCAAGGTATAAAAACATGAAAGCAGTTCATTACTCTAATGCAGTGTAGCGGCTACTTGTTTCAGAAAATATAGGATCATATCCTCAATGCAGAATGAGTTTCATGAAAGCAATGTTATTGTGTGAGAGATTGGCCAAATGGCCTCAAAGTATTTTGCCAGTTCTAAGATTCTAAGATTCTCCCTATAAATGTGAGATGCTCTACACATGCAGAGAGTTGAAATGTTTAACACCAAAGAAATAAACCTCCAGAGAGATGAGCATAATAGCCATTGCTGTCAGATTGTATCAACAAAAGACAAACAAACCAACACATATGTGAATACATGATCAAGGAAAGCTGATTCCTCAAGGCTTTGCAGTTTTTCTGTTTTGATACTTTGGAGTTTCAACTTTCTTTGTGCATATTTGGATACTGGTGGTAGGAAATAAAACAATGGAAGAAAAGGATTTGGGGAGCTGAGTTAAAACTGGCAACATAAAAAATGTCAAAGGAAACATCATCTGATTTACCATCACATCTCAAGCATCCTGTAAGGGCTAGAATTACTGTGACATTGTACAATATTTGGGAAAGCTGGAGAGATTATTGTTTGTTTCAATGTCTTTATTTTTTCTAAAGAGCAAAAGGAAACAAATAGGCTACTATATTCCAATTACTTACTGGTTGTATAAAGATTCAGTGAAATGAGAGAAAACAAGAGTGAACCACAAAAGATATTCATGAAAGAAATAGAGTATAAAGTCATCAACTTGCAATTTTTTGTGATTCAAAACATATTTCTCTGAAAACATTTCTATGTCTAAAAAAACACGTATCACTTCTCTAAATTTAAATATGCTAAGTTAAAAAGTCAAGTTAGACCATATACTTATTAAACATATACATGAATCTGACTGCCTGCTAAATCATTTATTACATATAAAATTCCAACTTTGGAAATTCTTATAAATTTAATTACTTTTAATAAGGAACTAATTTTATTAAAACTTTAAAGTATGAGTAATTTTTATTCAGACATCCAAACCCATATAACTCAACAAATGGTTCAAACATATGCTTCCAAAGCAGACTTAGCAATGTTAGACAATAAAATCATTTCTCCATCTTCACTCAGATAGTATGCAAATGTTGTATAGAGATTACTGGAAATTAACAGAAAGGTTTCTAAGTTTTCATTAAATCACAAATAAGCAAATACTTTGAGTAGATACTATGTGATTTGGAGAGCTAAAATGGCATCTGAGGGATAAAGCCAAGTTAATCATTTTATGAATAGAAAGTGAATCCAGAAAGGTGAGGCAAATGACCTAACAACACCCAGATACCCAATGAGTTCATGGTTAAATCAGGCTCAGAAATTGGAGTATTGCACTTATCTTTCCATGAAGTTTCTCCTGCAAACTTGTTCTTTCTCAGGACTCCTTACAAACTATTTTGGGTTCACTTGAAATAACATAAATCAATACATATTGACTTGAAATGAAATACCTGACAGAAACTTAAATATTCAAGGCATATTATAGGAGATCCAAGATGGTGGAGGATTAAGTGAGTGCTACACTAACCTCCTCCCAAAAGCAACCTAGAATTATAGCTAAATCTTAGAGATATCATCCAGAATAACCAACTGAACAATAGCTGGAGAGTCTTATAACCACAAACAGACAGAAGCAACCGCTTCACCACAAAATGACTGGTAGAGAGTGCGGAGGAAATGTTAAGAGGGCTGGCTGGGCTCCCATCAGTGACAGCTAAAGTGCTGGAGGGAAATCTCAGCAGCTGGGGGGTGGGGATTCCCTCTGAGATGTGTGTGTTCTTACCCCCCAAACCAGACTCCCCAGTCTATAGCACCAGAGCCAGAAAGGACCCCAGATAACATCCATCTGTGAAAATTGGTAGGGTTTGTTGTTGTATGTGATGACCGAGGACATAGAGCCAATTCCCGCAGGCAGAATGTAGTGATGGACGCGGGGCTGCTGCACACTCAGGCAAGTCAGCCACGAGCAGAGCAAGCACCATCCTTTTATTGGAAATCTGAGGATTACTAAAAATAGAATAGGTTGGGTAATGTTTACAGGAAGAGAATCCTGGAAACTACAGGATACACACCATATTGCTTAAAGAGAAAATAGGATACCAGGGTTCAAACATTAACTAGCTTAGATACAAAACTATTAATCCTCAAATATAAGCTTCAAAGAAGATGATAAGACAAGGGAGCAATGGAGTACTCAGCAAGGTCTCTTTTTTCTCAGGATACCATAGCTCAGTGGCCTGGAACAGCTTGGAGCTGCCGGCGTCAGCAAGTCCAGCTTGCTTATCTGAGTCACAGGACACCTGGATGGAGGGACATTGGAAATGCCCCTACCCAGAGACTTGATTTGCTCCAACAGGGTTTCTGTCTACCAGAGAGAGATGGCCAGAGACATAAAAAGCTTCTTAAAGGGCCAACACATAAATTTCGTTTGTAGCCACTTACCCTGGGCTCTGGCAAAGAGGGGGGAGCAGAGTTTAGAGACACTTGAGGAGAGTCTAGGGGAGGAGGTTTTGGGGAGAGAGCTGAAAGAGCAGTCACCAGAATCACTGTGCTGAGTCATTCTCCATACTACAGGAGCCATCTTACTCAGGCAGAGCAGGCCACTCCAAGTGGCATCAGCCTGAGGGAAGCAATAGCCCCACCCCCAGGGATCACTCTCCCCAGTGGTGTTTAAACATGGTTGCTAATTACAGATTGACTACATTAACAACTGAAGGAGACAGCCACAAACAGGATATCTCTGGGAGTCTTGAACAGACTACCTAAGGCCAGACTGGGGCACTATGTGACAGCATCAGGGGTGGAACCAGAAAGAAAAAATGGTGGTAAATACTGGATTCTATGACATGATTTCCACCATGGTCTTCTTAGCGATTTGTGTTATTTTCTCTCCTGCATAGCTTTTAAACGTTCATTTCTTGTCCTTCAAGTTTGTGCCTGTTAGGTCACTAGTTTTTATATTATAGCTTATTTCAAATCTAATATTTGGTTCCTCACTTCTATCACTACATTTTATCTTCTTTCCTCTTCTTATTTTTGTTTTGAATTATATTTTCTCTCTTGCTACAACTTGTTTCCATATTGCACTCTTACTACTTCTTCCCCCTCGAGCCTCTCAAAACCACATTTCTTGTATTAGCCATCGCACATTCTTTTTTCCACTCTTAAAATATTCTTAATACCATTATTCTCTTTCTGCTTTCATCAATCTTTAATCATTGGTTATGGATAGGGTCATTGTTGTTGCATTTCTTCAATTTTATTTCTAGATCTTTACTATTTTTTGTATTTCAAATCTCAAATTTTATCATTCCCCTCTCCTGCTCCATTGTGCCTTCCTCCTGTTCTTTCTTTTTTATCATAAATTTAAATTTTTCCCTGTCTTACCTGTACAACAGTATAAAAGACGAGGTGGGTGGAGGGACACTTAGCCAGCCAGAGGAAAGGACCCACTAAAGAATGACCCAACAACAACCAAAACCCAATTACAACAAGAGAGCTCACATAAATGGCATAGAGAATACCAGGGGCATCAAGTTCAGGAGATCAGGAGACTGTTCCAATGTATCGCTTGGGTTTACTACCACAGAGGGTTACACCACAAAGACAAGGATTCAAAACGGAACAATCTAAGAAGCAGAAACAAACAAGAAGATTCACCTTAAATGGAAAGATGAAGAAACAACCCCCAATCAAAAAGAATGGAGGAATCCCCAGAAAGAGTGCTAAATGAAATTGAGGCAAGCAATCTATCAGACACTGAGTTTAAAATAATGGTTAAAACAATGCTCAAGGAGCTCAGTGAGAACTACAAGGAAATCTATGGGAGCTACAAGAACATACTGGGAAATGCATCAGCATGAAAAGGACATAGAAACTACCAATAGGAGGCAGGATGAAATGAAGAATACAATATCTGAAATGAAGAAAATGAAGAATTCAATATCTGAAATGAAGAATACACTAGAAGGAAATTAAAAAAGGCTAAATGAAGAAAAGGATCAAATTGGTGAGCAAGATGACGAGGTAGAAAAAAATTTTCAGATAGAGCAACAAAATGAAAAAAGATTCAAAAAGCATAAAGAGGACTTAAGGGACATGCAGGACAACATTAAATGTAATAAAATCCATACAATAAGGATACCAAAAGAATAAGAGGAGCAAGGGAGAGAACACCTGTTTAAAAAAGTTATGACAGACTTCCAGCCAAGATGGAGGCATAGACAGACACACTGTGTCTCCCTTCACAACTAAGAGGAATACAACTACCTTAAAAGTAAAGACAACCAAAAGTTCCAGAAAATCGAGCTGTGTGGAAGTCCAACAAACAAAGATATAAAGAAGAAATACTCATCCAGACAGGTAGGAGGGGCGGAGCTGGGGTGGAGAGGACACAATGTGGTGGCAGCAGCATGTGCAGAAGTGGCAGGCCAGCAGAAAGCACAGTCAAACATTTTTAAAGGTTTGGGGAGAAACCTAGGGAGTGTTCTCAGCCACAGACAAGGCCACGCAGCTCAAGGCCCCAGCACTGGGGAAAATAGAGCCTCACTGCTTCTGACTGTGCAAACCAGTGGGGGTTGAGGTGGAGGAAGAAGCTGCCAGTCTCTCAGCAGAGCCCACTTGTATAAAGAGCCCCCACAATCCTAGAATGTCCTCAGACCCACTCACTCTGGGAACAATGGCCCAGGCAACAGATAAAGAGGTGCCAGTCCCATATGGAGGTGGGAGAAGTGCCTGGAAGAGGGACAAGTGCTGAGCAAGTGGCACTGTTCCCTCTCAGACCCCTCCCCGATACACAGCATCACAGCATGGTGAAACAGGTCGCCCTGTACTGACAAATACCTAAGACTCCACCCTTTAAAACATAACAGAAGTGACAGCTTACCTAAGACACAGAGACCAACAAACACAGGCGCCTGGCAAGATGATAAGACAGAGAAGTATGGCCCAAAAGAGGGAAGAGCTCAAGGTTCCAGTGGGAGAACTAAGCGATGAAGAGATAGCCAACCTAACAGACAAGGAGATAGCTAACCTAACATACACAAAGTTCAAAACACTGATGATAAAGGTGCTCACAGACTTGACAGATATGCTTGAGTACAGTAAATGCATAAGGGAAGAAGTGAAACAAAGGAAAATTCACACAAAATCAATAGTGAAGGGAAGAAAACTGGGGTTCAGATCAATGATTTGGAACATAAGGAAGAAAAAAGCAGTCAATCAGTACAGAATGAGGAAAACAAGAATTGAAAAAAGCGAGGAGAGGCTTAGGAACCTCTGGGACAACTTTAAATGTGCCAGCATCCAAATCAGGGCTGACAGAAGGAGAAGAGGAAGAGCAAGAAATTGAAAGTTTCTGTGAAAAAAATATGAATAAAAACTTCCCAAATTTGGTGAAGGAAATACATACAAGTCCAGGATGCACAGAGAGTCCCAAACAAGCTAGACCAAAAGAGAACCACACCAAGACACATCATAATTAAAATGCCAAAGTTTCAAGATAAAGAGAATCTTAAAAGAGACAAGAGAAAACAAGAGTTACCTACAAAGGGGTGTCTATAAGACTACCAACTGATTTCTCAAAAGAAACTTTGCAGGCAATAAGGGACTGGCAAGAAGTATTCAATGTGATGCAAAGCAAAGA